>NC_057814.1:70085154-70108173 GCF_018294505.1 Triticum aestivum | reverse complement strand
AGCTTTTTTTTTTCAATTTTCTGATTTTTTTTTCTATATTGATGAAATTTTCCCAAAATCAATATTTTTTTTTTCATATTCGTGGTTTCCTATACTTTTATCAATTCTTTTTGAAATTTACGTTTCCATCTAAAACTCCTTAAATAGAGCGGCCGCGATGTTTCTTAATTAGTTTGCATTGCTATAAACTACAGGCATTAGGAAGTCGTAGTGTTAGGTACACCATTCCTTCCTTACCAAGGCACGAGTTCGAGTCCTCGTACCAGCGCTTTTTTTGCTGGTTTTTTCCGTGAGATTGTTCGCTGCGTATTCCTTTCGTGGGCCGGCCCACTAGGCACTATAGCAGGCGCCGGCTGGCTTCTGCGGCGCTTAAAGCGCTCAATAGGAGCTCTCCTCTTCTAGTTCGTTCTAAAAAAAAGAAAATGGTTCTTCTAAAAAAAGAAGCAAAGGGAGATATTTTCCCCTCAAAAAAGGAGATATACTCTATTAAAAAATGTGAAATAGAGATATGTTTTGTAGCCCCAAAGTTTTAATAAAAACTACAATTCATTTGTCTAAACCCTGAAACAAATTCCACATTTACGTAGAGATGTATCACATACATGTATAAAGTTCCACAGTTAGATACTTTAACATACTAGCTAAGTAAAAAGGATAAATTTGTGGATTTCCCTTTTTGAATTGAGGAGCAAAGCTCCCTCATTTCATTTCAAAATGAAACTTTGTAGTGATGGGGATGGAAGAATGTTCAACCAAACAAAAGGTCAGTGCCTAATGCGCATTACTACTGAAATAGGTAAACGCTGCTTATTACAACCCAACTGTGAAATATTTTAGTTTAACACACTCTTATCTAACAATGTTACCGAACAGATACGAAGTGGGAGGATCCCAATATACTATTTCTTTCATATACCAAGGTGATGGAAACATACATGTATAAGCTTGGGTTATAAAAAATGGTGGCTAGGGATTGATATCGGGCCTTGCTTTCGAACAGTTGAATGCATATAGATAGCATGGTCACATTCTCACAGAGGTGGATTCATCCCACAGAAGAATTAGTGCATCTTACGAACTCATATACTTCAGAGTGAAGAATATGACATCAAATTCGTCATATAGAATTTCATCAAGTAGTGCAATAGATACAACAATAAGGACGTGAGAAATGGGTAATTCATTTCTTCATGATTAGCTTGTGTCCTTTCAAGCATTCTCAGGTCTCCAGCAAATTCTTCAGACTTTTAAGTACGTCTGGAGACCTGACCCGGCATAAGAGATTAGTTCTTTTTCTTCACCACCCACATCTGGAGGGGTGGCAAAGAGTTCATCATTTTGCGAGCTCCATATGAGAAAGGTGGCATCAAAGCGAGTGCAATTTGTTTCACAGAAGAGGGGTTAGAGTACACATATGAATAAGCAGAGAAATTCTTCGAGGACATATGAACATAATGATTTGAAGAATAATGCACATATTCATGACTCTTAGATTTTCCCAGCGAAACAGAAGCATTAACACGAGGATAAGTGTATGTTTGACCAGATGAGGGATTTGATCCATATGAAGACTTTGATCCATATGAAGAATTTGATCTGGGGTTCCTATTCTTCACAGGTGGTGTCATGAGGACATTCACCTGAAGACTTTCAAGGCATATTTTGGGAACCCAGATTTTCTTCATAGGAGGACCGTTCCTGCAATTAGTTCCAACATATCTGGCAAATACCTCACCATTTTTATTTTTGAACAATTTATAGTTAGAGTAGATGACTCATCAGATGAATATGAGGATTCACATGTAAAACCAGATAAAGTAGATGGATCTACGGGAGGTCCTTTTGCAGCAACCCATGAGGTTTTGGGATACTACTCAGGTTTCTAGTAGGATCCATCAGCATTGAGTTTCCTCTTAAATGCAATACCCTCTTTCCTAGGGTTCCTGTTGAGGATCTGCTTTTTAAGCACATCACAAAGAGCCTGATGCCCTTTGAGGTTTTTGTACATGCCTGTCACATACAATTCCTTTAGCCCTGCATTTTCGTCAGTGATACTTGTGGCATCCTCAGATGAGGAACTTGTGACCACAGAAATAGTTGAAGAATTTACAGCAATAAAAGCATTTGAACTTTCAGGTGAAGAATTAGCAGATTCACGTTCGATGCATTTCAGACATGATGGAATGAATTCTTCCTGAGCGGAACTGATCTGTTGAGCAAGCAAGGAATCATTTTCCCTCTGAAGATCATCATGACTCACCCTTAGTTTCTCAAGATCTTGCTTTCTTTGAAAAAACTCATATGAAAGCTTCTCATGATCGGCTAAGAGAGTTTCATGACGACCTTGAAGGTTATCAAACATAGACTGAAGTCATTGAAGATCATCAGTCAGAGTTTGAGTTCGATCCACTTCCTCACCCAACAGGTCATCGCTTTTCTCTAGCAAATTTTGAACCCTTTCCAAAGCTATTTGTTGTTTCATGGCAATATTAGCAAGTTTGGAATAGCTAGGTTTGAGATCTTCATCAGATTCATCTTCACTAGATTCAAAGGAAGGATATTTGAGTACCTTGGCACCTTTTGCCATGAAGCAATAGGTGGGAGCAAAGTCACCGTCGCAATCATCAGTGGTGTTGGAGTTGCCATATTCCTCAGTGTTGAAGATGGACTTGCTGACGAAAGAAGTAGCGAGAGCTAGGCTCGCCACACCAAAGTCTGACTCCTTAGATTCCTCCTCTTCCTCATTTTCCTTTGATTCAGTTTCATAATCCATTTCCTTGCCAATGAATGCCCGAGCCTTTCTGGAACTGCTCTTCTTGTGAGATGAAGACTTTGAAGATTTTGACGATGAGGACTTTGAATATTTCTTCTTTTTCTACGAGTCATCTGAACTGTCATCCTTGTACTTCTTCTTCTTTGATTCCTTCAGCCACTGAGGACAATCAGCCATGTAATGAACATGCCTTTTGCATTTGTGGCAAGTCCTTTCCTTGTAATCGCGGGATGAAGAATCTGATCTCAAGTCATCACCTCTTGAAGATTTTCCAAAATGGCCACGCCTTGAGAACTTCTGGAATTTCCTCACGAGCATTGCTAGCGCCTGGCTTAGTTCCTCAGGATCACCAAGGTTGTTGTTAGAATTTTCCCCTTCAGATGAGGAAATTTCCTTGGCCTCCAGTGCACGTGATCTTCCATAGCTTGGCCCGTAGAGATCTGTCTTCTCAGCTTGTTGGAATTCATGAGTATCCAGTCTTACGAGGATATCAGCAGGATCTAGTGACTTGTAGTCTCCACGTTCTTGAATCATCAGTGCGGGTGTATCGAATGAGGAATCAAGTGATCTCAGCAATTTCTTCACCACCTCATGGTCGGTGATGTCAGTGGCACCAAGTGCTTGAAGCTCATTAGAGATGTCAGTGAGGCGATCGAAGGTTTTTTGAACATTTTTGTTGTCGAGTCTTTTGAAGCGGTTGAAGAGATTGCGAAGAACGCCAACTCAAGAATCACGTTGTGTTGAGATTCCTTCGTTGACCTTGGACAGCCTATCCTAGATAAGCTTTGCAGTCTCCAAAGCACTCACTCTGCCGTACCGTCCTTTGCTCAGATGGCCACATATGATATTCTTCGCTTGAGAGTCGAGTTGCTTGAATCTCTTCACATCAGTAGCGTTTACGGAGGGGGTGACGGAGGGAATGCCATTTTCCACAACGTACCAGAGATCATTGTCAATTGCATCAAGATGCATGCGCATCTTGTTCTTCTAGTAGGGATAGTCCATCCCATCGAAGGTAGGACACCCATCCGACACCTTGATCATGCATGTAGTCGACATAACTAAAACTCTAGGTGGTTAAACCAAAATCACATTAAACAAAGGGAGTACCTTGCTCTGATACCAATTGAAAGTGCATTATGTTAAGTAGAGGGGGGGGGTGAATAGGCAATTTTTACAAATTCGTCACTGAGGAAATACTACTTGAGAAATTTGCGAAGTGACGAAATACAACCAGCAGATAAAGTACTCAGGTGCATGCATAACAAGACAGTAGCATAGTCATCATGATGAAATAAAACATACACATAGCACATGTAGCGTGTAAACAGGATAAGCAGGTAGAAGACAAGGTAACTGAAGAAATAGGATTGAGGAGATTGAGAAAGTCTTCAGTTAAAGTCTTCAAACAGTAATGATCAATTTCATCAACAAGTAAACGAGGAAATGAAAGTGTCGTGGAATTGTCACGGCAGATGTCCTTAGTGTCAGGACTTAGTCGCGAGGACAACGCATCTATGTGGTAGCTTGAGAGGGGTTGAGCGGAATCGAGAGACGCAACACAAGACGAGGATTTAGACAGCTTCGGGCCCCGGGAAACATCATCCGGTAACAACCCTACATGCTGTTTGAGGCTAGGTCTCATTATGATCACGGGAGAGTCGCCGGGAACCGGCTCTCGGTGTTTAGCCCTAGAGATTGTTTCTTGTCTTCTCCCTCTTTGGGGTGCCCTGCCCCTCCTTATATAAGTTAGAGGGGCGGGTTACATGTGGAGTCCTAGTAGGACTAAGACTAGTCTATCTTTTCTTACAAGTTAATTACAAGTCCGGGTCTTGCTTCCTCGTAAAGGAAATATTCGTCATCCCTTTCTTCTTAAGCCGACCCATCATAAACGTGAGCCGGCCTTCTGGGCCTTGGGCCTTGTCTTCTATCTGATCCGCCGTTGGGGTTATCAGTAAGTCACCAAATACTCGCCGGGTCTCTGTGAGCCGCCAAGTCCGGCCGGGTCATACTTCCGGCTGGGTCATACCACATGGTATATCCCCGACATTAGCCCCTAGTTTAATTTGGATTTATCCATGTTAAACTGATCCTGCAACGTAAACACAAGAACAAATTTGACATGTTGTGCTCCGGGTTAAATATTTTCCTGAACCGGCACCTGATCATCTTTAAGTCCTTGTCATTTCCTTGTTCATATGTATATGTCCATGATCTCATAGTAAATCTTCTTTAGCAGATATGTTTCAACTTTGTCAATGCAAAACATCCAGATACTTCTTTTGAAAAGTCCAGGTCAATAAGCTAGCTTCAGAGTCAATTTGCTGACATTGGTCTCTTGTAGAGAAATATTGTAAAGAATAATCCACTTGAGTCGGCTTTCAAAGCGCCGGCTTAAGAAATATTGGTCTTGAAAAACTCATCTGATATTCAGCCGGTTTAAAGATGTAGAACTTGCCGGTTTATGATTACCACCATTGCCGGGTTATAAAAGCTGATAATTCCGGGTCATGATTGTTGCCAACGCCAGTTCATGATTATTGATGACGCCAGATTGTAGACACAGAGTCATAATGATTTGTAACGCCGGGTCAATCTGGTTTGCTCAAAACAAAGAATTTGAAAATATTTCTTCGATAATAATATAATACCTGTAGCCCCCAAGTCTTGAATAGAACAAAGTGATGGTTTAAGACTTGCTTCAATATAAATGCTACCACTTTGAAGAAATCCATATTGTTCATCTCAGTCACTAGTAAAATATGAATACTCCATATTATGTAGCCCCCAAGTGCCGGGTTGTCATGCTTGCAGCAACCTGGGACTTGTAATTGCCTTATGCTCATATAAACTTCAACCAGCGTAGCCCCCAAGGGCCGGGTCATTATGCAATAATGAGCAGGGACTTTGTAAATATGATCATTGATAATAACAGTATATGATGTAATCTTCATCATGGGGCTTGAACCCACGTCCACAAGGTTAAGAGCTTTGTACTCTACCAACTGAATAGTGGATCTTTCAATATAATGGATTAAGGCTTGTGTACCTCGAATTTTTGACAGGAGCAATTGGTAGCCCCTAAGGGTCGGCTCATTACAATGTGATGAGTCGGGTCTTCAATAAGTTGAGCAAAAAATGTCTTTACATTAGCCCCCAAGTGCCATGGTGCATGCTGGCAGTGACATGGGACTTGCATATTTTGATGTGATCTCAATTTAAATAATGTAGCCCCCAAGTGCCGGGTTGTAAGCCTGCAGCGACTCGGGACTATTCCTTCCATTGTAGAATAAATTATATCCATTGATAAAATAATAGCCATTGCGCAAAAGCGACTTTGAATACCTCATCTGTTGATAAGTCAATCCGGAGTTTAAATACCCGGCGGCTCTTGGCCGATGGCGACTTAATACGCCTCCATTATAAGCCGGAATTTGTACAACCCGGCGGCTTATAGCCTTTGAGAAAACCAAGAATTGATAACCCTTTTGAGACACCAATTTCAATCTTTGATGATGGGCTTGAACTTAATCATTTATGTAAGTCATAGCCCTGTAAATCCTGCACAGAGTTTAAACAACATATGCCCTGGCGACTTAACGTTAAAAGCCAGGGCGGGTAACCACCCAAATGTAGTCTTATCCTGCACACAAGTAGATCACAAGATCCCTTGGCGGTTTACCACAGGGCGGGTCATAATATCTCACATATAACCACTGTGATATTGAATTTGTACTGCCGGTTTACATGACCTGTGCAGTAAGGGTGATAACCCAATCCTTAGAAGCCAATGCTTCCACATAGATGATGATTGTCATAAGCTGGCGATTTATCATCGAAAATCAAGCCGGGTTAAATAGCAACCACTCATATACACTTTAGATATGAAAAAAGAGCTTCAAATAAAATCCAAAAATTGTTTGCAAAAAGAGACTTCAAAAAATTTTGAGGCTTCTGATTCGAATACGATCAGAAAACCGTCCCAAAGGGGTTAAGCTAAGATTCGAATACGATCATATAGCCCCCAGTGGCTTTGGCGTTGCCGATCAAGAGGGTACCGACAGCTATGTTCTCTTTGGTTCGAATACGACCTATGTTTGAACAGGAAGCCCCCAAATGACCTTGAGAGTTGTTTAACGACGCTGATTCGAATACGATCCACGTCGGTTCCCAAAGGGGGTTGAGCTATGGTTCAAATATGACCAAGAAACTCCCCAATGAGCTCGGCAGTGTGCCGATCAAAAGGGTATTGACAGCTATGTTCTCTTTGGTTCGAATACGACCTATGTTTGAACAGGAAGCCCCCTAGTGATCATAAGAATATTTAACGACTCTGATGCGAATACGATCAGGGTCACACCAAAAAGGTTAAGCTAAATTCGAATACGATCAGCTCCCAATGGTCATTAAAGCAGGGTACCTATGTTTGGGTTGTGCTTTGTAAATACTCTTTTTGGTCCCTTTAATTTTTCCTGAGAACTCGAACTTTGCGAGAGATAAATTCTTTTTGAACCGGAAAAGCCGGATATTGAAAGTTTCAAAGCTTTGTGATAAACAAATTTACCTTAAACCGGATTTTGAACCGGATTTGAGAGCTTCAAAACTTTGTGGCAGATAAATTTCCCTTGAACCGGATTTTAAACCGGATATTTAAGAGCTTCAGTGCTTTGTGGGAGATGTCAAGTCTCTTGAGCCGGATCTAAACCGGAATCCTTCTTTTTAAGCCGGAAATTTTCTGACGGCCTTTAAACTTTTCACCAATATGGCGGCAGCCTCCGGGACCGGGTTATTTTTCCCTCCAATGACCCGGAGTTCTTGAATGCATTGAAATCGACCAATGATGCCGAGTCATATCATTGTAGCCCCCGAGTCTCAAGACGACTCAAGGAGTTGGCTTTGAGATTCTCCATATTGACCATAGCATAAGGTGTATATCATTGGTATTGATAGCGCAATGTGAATCCACAGAAGGTTGAAGTGACTGCGGCGGGTTATGAATGATCCCGTATGAGCCGTGTCAGCAACGGCCAATGGTTCCTTCCAACTGGATGTTTTGAAGTTAACCAAACTGTAGTGGCATCGACTTGTGCGCCTGCCCATTGAACCATCCAGTGCAGACGGCGGCTGATAATACATGATAATTCGCCTCCAATTTGTTGGAAGAAAACCGGGCTTCCCAAGCAGTGATTCGCTCATATTCAATAAACAGCTCATGCATACAGGTGCGGCCTAGTGTGTATATATAGACCAACCCGCGAGGGACGGATGGCAAAGATGACCATTGCATCAGAGGCGGCACAGACAGATGAGCCGGCCATGGTGTTGTAAGCCGATCCGGACAGGCGAATCGATCGCCGGCGTGGTAAGCCGCGCGGATGGGCGAGTCAACCACGTTGTGTTGATCTAGTGAACAATTGTCCTGTATCAAAAACCTCACAAGCCAGAGTAATTGCTCTTTTTAAAGAAAACAATATATAATATATAAAAATTTACTGGATTGATTTCACCTGATATGTCAGGCCAGAAATTATCCACCGTGGAGTTGATGATCATCACGGTGAAGCTGAAACCAATCACGGCCGAGCCGGCCGCGGGAGCAGACTGATGAGCCGGCCGTGGCGTTGTAAGTCGGTGCGGTCGGGCGAGTCAACCGCAGGAGCGGTAAGCGATGCGGACGCCGAGTCGGCCGCGGGGGCGGACGGGTAAGTTGTCCGTCACATTTTAAGCCGGTCGCAGACATGTGAGTTGTCCTCCTTGTTGTAAGCCGGCGTGGTCGCGAAAGACGGCCACGGCGTTGTAAGCCGGTGCGGGAGTCCGTTGAGTAACGGCGACCACCTGTGCCAAAAGATATTGGCGTGCCTCCATCCCCGTGGTATAATATCACTTTTTTTCATAAATAAATGCCCTGCATCAACAATATTGCAGACCAAGGCAAAGATAAACTTGTTTTTTTGACAAAAACAACATGTGCTAATAAAACAAATTTCGATGGATATCACCTGATTTGTTTAGACGACGGATGATCCGTTTATCGTGACAGAGGTGGCTCAGGCAAACCAGCGACTCAATATAGTTCCGACGGCTCAGGCAGACCGGCGACTTAATATAACCCTGGCGGCTCAAAGCGGCAAGGGCGGCTCAACGCAGCTCCGGCGGGTTGATGCAGATTAAGATGCACGGGCGGCGACTTGCGCACACCTGTTCCATCAGTAAGCGGGTGCAGACGCCGGTGCGTGATGGTGCTGACGTACACTTCATAAGCACAACATGGCACCATCTTTGCTGATGTTTGTAAACGACAGATGATCTCACAGCAGAGGCGGCTCAACGCGGGCTTGGCGGCTTCAACACCTGCTCTGGCAAGGGTGGCGTGAGGCCAAGGCAGAGGCCGGGTTAGGCCTGACGGCGGCGGCTTAGAACTGCAGCGACATGCGGCAAACGAGGTGACCCGGTGAAGGCAACTTTGACAACGGCGGACGCGTTAACAGAAGATCGGAGCGGCGCGAAGCGGCAGCTCAAGGCCGTAGCGACAGGTGGAAGAGGCCGGCTGAGGCAAAAACCAGGCAGAGGTGCCTCGACACAGCCGGCGGAGGGTGCTTGCGGCGGCCGTGGCAGCCATGGGCGGAGGCGACGCCCAGCAGGGAGAGGCGGGGCGGCGGCTTGCGGCCGTAGAGATGGCAGCGGCTCAGCGCGGAGATGGCCATGGAAGAGGGTCGAAGCAGAGGCGACCATGGCAACGGGGTTGCTCGGCGACTCGTAGGCAGCCACAGCCCGCAGTACAGGCACCAAGCTGGTTTGAAGCAGGCAGCCCGAAGTGGAGACGAGGCCGTAGCGGTTGACTTCAAGTCCACGCTCACGTAGCAGCCTTTCAGGCGCGTGCTCTGCCAATTGATTCCCTTGTGTGTTGGCGTGGAGCAAGGAGCAACCGTTGGTGAGCAAAACCACTTGGAAAGCCTTGTGTGAGATCAATTTATGGTAATGATGGCCTAGGAATTTTGTCCCTTGAAACGTTTGCTTCTCCGTGTAGCAAACAGAGATTTAAAAAACTGATTTGGAGATGTCAGAACATGAGTCGTCTTCGGACTCGCTTCGACTAAATCGTAAGTAGACGATTAGGCGTACGCGGGCTGTCTGCCTTTGGCTGTTGCGACCAAAGGAAATAGAACCAGTAGCTCGATGAAGACAGTGATTTGGTAGACCAGTTCCAACTGCTATGACAGTTGTATGTCTGGTTGGAGCGGCCTCGTATTTAAACCAAAGGACACACAATCCCAGGACACACAGTCTTTGTCGTATTCTCCTTGAGCTAAGGTCACACAGACCTCGCCCAATCACTCGTGGTAAGTCTTCAAGGCGACTTCCAAACCTTCACAGACTTGGTCACTCGGTGATCCACAATTCCTCTTCGATGCTCTAGACCTTGATGCCTAACCGTCTGGAAGATGAACAGTCTTCAAAGGTAACAAGCGTTGGTTCCACTCAGGAACAATTTCTTCAGTGACGCTCAATCACTTTTGGTTTTAGGTGTTGGGGTTTGGGTTTTTCCTCACTGATGATTTTCTCTCGAAGTCCTTGGAGGATGGGATGCTCTAAATGACAAGTGTCAATCTATCTCTCGGAGCAGCCAACCAGCTAGTGGTTGAGGGGGTGGCTATTTATAGCCCGGGAGCAGCCCGACATGACAAGACATAAATGCCGCTAATGATATGACCGTTATGTGGATAAGATATTTGGGACAGCCGGCACGAAGCACAACAACGGTCGGAAATTTGAGCTCTCAAATTCCTCAGGGCTATCATGTTCCTCACTGTAGGCAATTCGCACTGGCGAATTCCTAACTCCTCAGTCAGAACAAATTCCTCAGAGACTAGAAGAACTTCATCTCTCTCACTGAAGAAATTGACTGAGCTGCAAGAGATTTTAAAAGGCTTCACTCGAAGGATTGGGTATGTGTAGTGAGGGAGTCCTGGATTAAGGGGTCCTCGGGCAGCCGGCTTACTGTGTATGGGCCGAACTGATGGGCCATTATGGGGCCGAACCAGAGCACGGATCTGTGGCTGGATAGGAAGTCTTCGGCGTCGTGGTGTGCCCTCCAAGTTAAGATTAGGCCGGATCTTTCCTTCCTTGTAACCGATTTCCTGTAACCCTAACCATATTGGTGTCTATATAAACCAGGGGGTCTTAGTCTTTAGTGCTAGAGCAACATTCATTACCCCATCAACCTGCCTGATCTCGAGGTAGATCGACTCTGTAACCATATCATACATCAAATACAATCAAGCAGGACGTAGGGTTTTACCTCTTCGAGAGGGCCTGAACCTGGGTAAACACCGTGTTCATCGTCCCTTGTTCCCCATTGATCCTAGATCCACAGCTCGGGACCCCCTACCTGAGATCCGCCGGTGTTGACACCGACATTGGTGCTTTCATTGAGAGTTCCGCTGTTGGGTCGCCAAAGGATCAATGGCTCGCCTGATCATCGGAGAGGGTGAGGGAGTCTTGGACTAAGGGGTCCTCGGGCGTCCGGCCAGTTATCTGTTGGGCCGGACTGATGGGCTATGAAGACATGAAGACCGAAGACTATACCCGTGTCCGGATTGGACTCTACTTGGCGTGGAAGGCAAGCTGGGCGACCGATTATGAAGATTTCCTCCTATGTAACCGACTCCATGTAACCCTAGATCTCCCCGATGTCTATATAAACCAGAGGGCATAGTCCGAATAGGACAGATTCATTACCATATACTCATAGGCTAGACTTCTAGGGTTTAGCCATTACAATCTCGTGGTAGATCAACTCTTGTAACACTCATATTCATCAAGATCAATCAAGCAGGAAGTAGGGTATTACCTCCATAGAGAGGGCCCGAACCTGGGTAAACATTGTGTCCCCCGTCTCCTATTACCATCGATCCTAGACGCACAGTTCGGGACCCCCTACCCAAGATCTGCCGGTTTTGACACCGACATTGGTGCTTTCATTGAGAGTTCCACTGTGCCGTTGACGAAAGGCTCGATGGCCCCTTCGATCGTCGGTAATGGCGTCGTTCAGGGAGAGACCTCTCTCCCCGAACGAATCTTTGTGTTCGGCAGCTTCGTACTACGGGCCAACTCACTTGGCCATCTGGAGCAGGTCGATAGCTACGCCCCTGGCCATCAGGTCAGATTTGGAAGCTTGAACTACGTCGCGGATATCCATGGAGACTTGATCTTCGATGGATTTGAGACCGCGGCGATCGCTCTCCTTCTCTCCGATGAACATGACTAAAATCTGTCATCGGAGCACACCCAGGAGATGGATCCTGTTGCTGCAACGGCTTCAGTGCCGAAGCAGGTCATCCCCTCCGAGGCCGTAAAGTCCGCGGCATTGGAGCCGCACACGGATTCGACATCCTGCAATGCTGGCATCAATGGAACTCCGAACTCGTCTCCGGCTGCATGTTCCAGATCAAGTGCGCCTGCGGACACCGAGCTGGATCGGTTATCGATTTTTGAATTTAGCGCCACAGACATCTTCCAGCATTCGCCTTTGGGTGATGTACTAACTTCTTTGAAGAACTTGTCCTTGGAGGAAGACTCACTGCCGAACTATGTTCGATTCGAGCTAGAGGCGGACGACGAGGAATTTTGCTCCCCACCCGCCACCCACTTCATAGCCACCGTCGACAACTTAACCGACGTGCTTGACTATGGCTCCGAAGACATCACCGGTATGGACGACGATGCCGACAATGAGTAAGGCCGACACCCACCATTCACTGGACGTTGGATGACCACCTCTTCATATGGCATATACATGGTTGATACACCCAAAGGATCTGGCGATGACAAAGAAGAGCCAGATAAGAATAAACCTTCTGAGACGCAGTCCAAGCGCCGGCGCCCCAAATGCCGTTCTAAGCCTCGCCGCTCAAAAGATAGCAACACTGGTACCGGAGAAAATAGCACTCCGGGCGATGCCGAAAACAATGAAGACCCTGTCGGTGCTGCATCCGAACAGGAGGAACATGACGACAGACAAGACAACCCTGATGAGCAGGCCATAGAAGATGACTCGGGGGACGATAGTTACCGCCCACCCTCCGAAGAGGAGGCAAGCCTCGGCAACGAAGATTTCATCGTGCCTGAGGACCCTCTGGAGCAGGAGCGCTTTAAGCTTCAACTCATAGCTACCGCAAGGAGCCTGAAAAAGAAACAACAGTAGCTTCAAGCTGAACAAGATCTGCTCGTCGATAGATGGACTGACGTCCTGACAGCGGAAGAATACGGCCTCAAGCGCCCAGCCAAGAGCTACCCGAAATGCAGACTGCTACCTCAATTCGATGAGGAGGCACCGGAGCACACATCTCCCTCGCGTAATGCGGAACGACCACCACGTGGTCGAGACAGGGCGGCCGACCGGCCACCACGCGGTCGGGATAAAGCAACAACTCAGGCCGAACAGCAGCCTGCCCAACCGCCCCGCAAAAATAAAGACGGAAGAGTCCGGGGTCACACGTATGACCTCCGGCAGACCCTGGACAGTAGAGCAGGACGTACAAGATCGATCTACGGATCGCGAGGACGTGCCTCGAGGCACGAAGACGGCTACCTATTCAGACGTGACAAACCTAACCACGCCCGGTCCGAGTGCCGCAGACGGACTCCATCAGAGCTACGCCGCAACACGGCTCGGTACAGAGGTGCCGCACACCCTCTCCGCTTCACAGACGAGGTACTGGATCACGAATTCCCCGAGGGATTCAAGCCCGTCAATATCGAATCATACGACGGCACAACCGATCCCGTAGTGTGGATCGAGGATTTCATCCTCCACATCCACATGGCTCGAGGAGATGACCTCCACGCCATTAAATACCTCCCACTCAAGCTGAAAGGACCAGCTCGGCACTGGCTTAACAGCCTGCCTGAAAATTCTATCGGCAGTTGGGAGGACTTGGAAGAAGCTTTCCTAGACAACTTCCAAGGAACATATGTCCGGCCACCAGACGCCGATGATCTAAGCCACATAGTTCAACAACCTGGAGAATCAGCCAGAAAATTCTGGACTAGGTTCCTAACCAAAAAGAACCAGATCATTGACTGTCCGGATGCCGAGGCCTTAGCAGCCTTCAAACACAGCATCCGTGATGAATGGCTAGCACGCCACCTCGGCCAAGAAAAGCCGAAGTCCATGGCAGCCCTCCCGGCACTCATGACCCGCTTTTGCGCGGGAGAGGACAGTTGGCTGGCCCGTAGTAACAACACAGCTAGCAAGACAGGCCCCTCCGAGGCCAAGAATAGCACTGGCAAGCTCCGGCGCAATAGGCACAAACGCCGAAGCAATGACAACAACACCGATGACACCACAGTCAACGCCGGATTCAGTGGCTCCAAGTCCGGCCAACAGAAGAAGCCCTACAAAAGAAATAAAGAAGGACCTTCCAGCCTGGACCGCATAGTCGACCGTCTGTGCTAGATACACGGCACCCCGGACAAGCAAGCCAATCATACCAGCAGGGATTGTTGGGTTTTCAAGCAGGCTGGCAAGTTAAATGCCGAAAACAAAGAAAAGGGATCACAAAGTGAGGACGAGGATGAAGAGCCCCGGCAGCCGAACACTAGGGGACAGAAGAAGTTTCCCCCTCAAGTCAAAATGGTGAACATGATATACGCTACACACATCCCCAAAAGGGAGCGTAAGCGTGCACTCAGGGACGTCTACGCGGTAGAGCCAGTCGCCCCCAAATTCAATCCATGGTCGTCATTTCCGATCACCTTTGATCGTCAAGACCACCCAACCAGTATCCGTCATGGCGGTTCGGCCGCATTGGTCCTCGACCCAATCATCGACGGATTTCACCTAACGCGAGTCCTAATGGACGGTGGTACAGCCTCAACCTGCTCTATCAAGACACAGTTCGAAGATGGGCATTGACCCCTCACGAATCAAACCAACAAAGACTACCTTCAAAGGAGTCATACCAGGCGTCGAGGCCCGCTGTACGGGCTCAATCACGCTGGAAGTGGTCTTCGGTTCTCCGGACAATTTCCGAAGCGAGGAGTTAATCTTCGACATTGTCCCATTCCGCAGCGGCTACCACGCACTGCTCGGATGAACATCGTTTGCTAGATTCAACACAGTGCCACACTACGCTTATCTCAAGCTCAAGATGCCCGGTCCACGCGGCGTTATAACAGTCAATGGCAACACGGAATGCTCCCTCCAAACAGAGGAGCACACCGCCTCCCTAGCAGCAGAGGTACAGAGCGGCCTTCTCAAACAGCACCATAGTGCGGCTGCCGAGCCCCTGGACACCGTCAAGAGGTTCCGAACTACACTGCAGCAGGATAGCAAGGCTCATCAAGAGCTCGACTAGCAATTCGGCCTCCGTCCCAGTCCCGATGAAGCAGAGGCATTCGTACCACGCGTACATAATTACGCACTCGAAATTCCATGGACATCGACGGAGGCACAAGCCAACCCGGGAACTACAGTTCGGCTAGACCGACCCCGGACACACTTTTTTTTTCTATTTCAGGTTCATTTTCCCACGAGCCTGATCGCCAGCCCCTTCGAAGGATCGGCATACAAAGGGGGCATGCAGCATAGGTGCGTAGGGTAACCTCCATACGTTCTTCTTGACGGTATTTTTACTTATTTCCTAGGACCCGCACACTGCTCCTTCTTGATCCCGGCATGTTAAATAGTCCGGGTGCTTATCGCACTATTTGTATAAGATACGCCTTGACGTATCCATTCAGTTATGATAAAAATGATTTGCGGCCCAATTTCTGTGGTTTTCGCTTCTTACTTCATTTCATTTCGATCTGCCTATCAGCTACATCGGTACTCTTTTGTACGTTTCATATTCGCCAGGGGCTGCTTATCGCCCCATAACACGGCAACAAAGTCCGAACACTTCTTGTATACAAGTTTGGCACCCCGAATTTAGCATTATATGCAGTGGCTCCGAATCATGTCTTTGGTCAATAGTTGGGTTGCCCGGCTCCTGTGCTTGCTACCCTATGTTCCGCTCTATCGGCTAGGGTAGTAAAGGGAGAACTACTGCGATTGTGCCCTGGCCTTGACCGGATGAGCACCTCAGTAGAGAAAGCCGAAAACTGACTGTCATGATACGACGAGAGCCGGTCAGCTGTTCGAGGGTTACAAAATCGTTGGAGATTTTTTCCGCGTCGCGCGAAGGGTTGGCACTTCCTGATCAGCTGCTTACAGCACCCTGGCTTGGACCAGGGGCTACGCACTTGCTTAATTATAAAACTCCTATGGCTAAGTGAGGGCATTTAAGCCGTATAGTCTGATTGCCTTGTTCGTTGCGCTAAACAACTCCTTCAAGGACCATATAATTGGATCAAGATTGTTTCGATCCCATCCCGAACACCTCCATACTAATTACGTGAGGGCAGAAGCCGACGACTAGCCAACCCTCAGATTGCATATAACACGGCCGCATAGGAGGAAACAATTTAAAGCATAACGAAATTACATTACAAAACAAGCTTTGTCTTTATAATACAAGGCAAAGGACAACATGAATGTATTCATTCAAAAATAATGTCCTTCGAACATTGAGCTGCCATAAGTCGAGACCCTTCTATGACATCTGCAAAATATTTCTCGGGTGTGCGGTGCTCCTTGCCCTCCGGTGGCCCGCTGGCAACTTCAACAGCGTTCATCTTCGCCCACCACATCTTGCAGCAAGCGAAGGCCATACGGGCACCTTCAATATAGGCAGAGCGCTTGACGACGTCCAGCCACAGACGGGCTTCCATTAGGCGCCTCACGAGTCCGAAGTAGCTGCCGAGCATAGCTTCGGCTGGCCATAGCCAGATTGTCAAATCCTTCATGGCTAGTTCGGCCACCCGGTGCAGCTCCACTAGCTGCTTCAGCTGATCGGTGAAAGACACGGGATGCTCTGGCGCCGCATACTGCGCCCAGAATAGCTTCTCCGTAGAATCTCCTCCTTCAGCTCGGTAGAACTCTGCAGCGTCTGATACGCTACGTGGTAGATCTGCAAAAGCTCCTGGGGAACTCCGAACCCGGGTTAGTAAAAGGTACTGCCTCTCCGCATACTTGCTTTGCATCTTAAAAGCCTTACCCGCCGTGATTTTCCTGGCCTCCTGGATCTCCTGGATGATGGCCTGGGCCTCATTCCGCGTGGTCTCCACGCCCTGATGAGCCTTGGTGAGTTCGGCTTCCCGAGCCAACGCATCATTCTCCAAGGTCTCACATTCTTCACTGCATCTTGTAGCTCCTGCTGGATTTCCTTGACACGGGCCTCGAGCTTCTTACGGGCGGCTTGCTGCTGGACAGCCTTCTCCTCGGCCTCGCCCAGGGCCCTCCTCAGGGCCTCGACCTCGGTCGCGGCTCCTGCATACATTTTGACATTACAGTCAATACACAGCGTCTCCGCTTTCCGAACACACAGCAAGACATTACTTACCTTGCTTCTCCTGCAGCCGCACCCTAACCTTGCCGAGCTTGTTCTCGGGCCGCTCCAGCCTGTGCCTCAGTTCAGAGACTTCGGCAGCATGTGAGACAGCGACACCTGCTTTAGTCTCCTTCACTAGATGATTGATCCTCTGTCCGGTTCCTCTTACCGAGTGTCACGACTGGATTTCCCATAAAACATTTATTGAGAAACTGATCCCTTTTATGGACCAGTAGAGAAGAATCCTTCTTACTGGTAGACAATTTCTTGATTACAGAAGAATCCAGGAGTACTAAATATAATACAAGGTTGAGCGGAGGCTGCTCAACAATTTATTACAAGCACGCTGATATTACACATAAAGGCGGATATGGTGGCATAACTACTGACTCACAATAAAAGCGGTGGTGGATATGTCACAGTGAAGTGGGTGACATGACTCCTGAATCTAACAGCTCATCGAGCGTCGGAGTGAGGCTCGAGGATTCTTATTGTGGGTGGTGGAAGCGTATATAATACAAGTGACCAAAATCCAGGATCGCACGGGACTGACTGGGACTGCTCTAGGCGTCGGACTCACTATCAAACTCTTCATCCATGAGATTGCCTTCGTCAACATCTGGCCAAATCAACAAGCCAGGTGAGTACTATGAAAGTACTCGCAAGACAGTTTGGACATAAGATATAACAAATGCAAACATGATACATATAAACAGATTAATAATGCGCACTCAGATAATAAAATAGCTATGCATGGGAAATAAAAAGGAAGTCGGGCGGTAGTCCTCCCGAAATCTCAAAGTAATACTGAAGACCAATCGAGTGTCTGAATGACTCCTCGAAAGGATACAAATAAATTAACTATGCCGCAGTCGGGCGTCAAGGCGACACCACATAAAGGGCTTATAATGGAATATAAATAACAGTGCGTGCCACAGTCGGACGTCTGAGCGACATCACGTAAAGGGCTTATATCAAAAGTAAATAGCAAGAGTGCCACAGTCGGACGTTTGAGCGACATCACATAAAGGGCTTATATCGAAAGTAAACAGCAAGAGTGCCACAGTCGGACGTCTGAGCGACATCACATAAAGGGCTTATATCGAAAGTAAATACAAGAGTGCCACAGTCGGACGTCTGAGCGACATCACATAAAGGGCTTATATCGAAAGTAAACAACAAGAGTGCCACAGTCGGACGTCTGAGCGACATCACATAAAGGGATCATATTTCATGACTTAATATTCCAGTAGCTCATGAAGTTAAATCATTTCAAGGGAATATTCAGGTACGAAATAATAAACCGGTTAGTCCATTCACAGGAATAACATTCAACAGAGTTTACCACTCAAACTTGTTCACTGAGATTCCCACGGAAACTGACACGGGGACTGATATGAATAGGGATATGCTGGCCACGGTCCTTGACCATGAACGCGATGACTCGGAAGGATTTGACTCTGCAGAGTTTGTACTCTTAACCACAGCCAACGGATTTCAGTAGTCACAGGGGACTAGTTCCGTTTACGGTATTTTGGGAGAAACACATCTATCCAGTACACACCCATTCCACATTCCGATGCCAGGAATCACCCTAGGCAACGTTCAAGAAAAACTTTGAGACGGGGAGGCTACAACCTCGCGTAGCATGGGATCAAATTTATATCGCGCGCTCTAAGGGGTGCCCCCCTCTCGGTCCCAACCGGAAACACCCATGCCCCCTGATCGGATGACTGGCTTTAATCCAGGGCCATGGAACCCTCATCCCGGCCCCTCTATTTGGTCTATACACAATCTCAGTGTCCCATCCTTTTTCTTGGCGAATAATACTGGTGAACCCCAAGGTGAGGAGCTGGCTCGAATAAATCCCTTGTCCAGTAATTCTTTTATTTGCTTCTTTAATTCTACCAACTCGGAGGGTGCCATTCTATAAGGTTTCTTGTAAATGGGGGTGGTGCCAGGTGCTAGTTCAATGCTGAATTCTATCTCTCGGTCCGGTGGCATGCCTGGTAGTTCTTCAGGAAATACGTTGGGGAACTCACAAACCACCGGAACTTTTCTCAATTCTGAAATGTCCACCTTGTTCAACTTTGGTTGCCGTGACCGTGGTCTCTCTGGAGCTGTAACTTTTATTGTCTTGCCGTGATGGTGAGTGAGGATTACAGTCCGATTGAAGCAGTCAATAAATCCCTTGTTGGTGGTTAACCAATCCATTCCTAGGATAACATCCAATCCTTTATTTTCCAACACGATGAGATTTGCCTGAAACTTTAGTCCTTCAAACTCAATAATCACTCCTTGACAGTAACTCTGAGTGATCTGCTTATTCCCGGGGGACTTGATGATCATAGACTTTTCCAAAGAAAGTATCGGAAAACCATGTTACAAAACAAAACTCTTCAAAATGAACGAGTGAGAAGCTCCAGAATCAAACAAAACCATGGCAGGTATTGTGTTGATAGGGAACGTACCGAGCACGATATCTGGGGCATTCTGTGCTTCTTCCTTGGTCACATGGTTCAGGTGACCCTTCTTGTGATTGTTGTTGGGATTGAAATTGTTACGCCTGGGGGCTGGATTATTTCCACCATTGTTCGGCTTGGGGGCCGAGTTCCTTGGTTTTGGGCACTGTTTGGCATAGTGCCCTTCCTCTCCACAAGCATAGCAAGTGACACCTGGACGATATGTAAAGTCCTTGTCCCTTGAATGGAAATGTTTGGTTGGCCTTAGAGCAGTGGTCGTGGACTTTCTCGCTTCATTCCTCTGAATATCAGTCTTGCTCCGGTTGCTGCGGGCACGAGCCGTCTTGTCCCTTTTTCGCTTGCGAATATCCTCCAGACTGCGGCGCTCATTCTCCAACGTAATAGCCTTGTCAACCAGAGTTTTGAAATCGGGAAAAGTGTGTACGACCAGTTGGCATTTTAGTGCTGGCGCCAGGCCGTCCAATTTTTTTCCATCCTTTTGTTCTCAGTCATATGCTCATCGTAGGCATAACGAGATAGTTGAGTAAACTGACTGTTGTACTCAGTCACTGTCATGCCTCTCTGCTTGAGGTCATCAAACTCCCTTTTCTTGATTTTTATGATGCTCCTGGGGATGTGCGCCCCACGAAAACCTTCCTTAAACTCTTCCCAGGTGATGTTATGTTCACTGGGGTGCATGTGTAGGAAGTTTTCCCACCATGCGGCAGCTGTTCCAGTGAGGTAGTGAGGTGCATAAAGCACCTTCTCATGATCTGAACATTGAGCAATAATCAACTTTCTTTCGATGTCTCGAAGCCAATCATCGGCTTCAAGCGGCCTATCAGTGTGAGCGAACGTTGGAGGGCGTGTCTTCTGTAGTTTAGACAACTTGGAGTGCGGTTGGTATGGCTCACGGTGATTTCCCATATTGATGACGTGATTCATCATTTCTTGGTGTTGCTGTTGGCTTTGTTCGAAAAGGCGGCATACTTGAGATAAGGCTGCCTCGCTGTCCTGTTGACTAGACTGCCCCTGTGTGAAGTTGTTGCTTGTCTGTGTTCCATAAACTTCTTTCGGTGGATTTGGCATGGAACGAGTCCACGGACGAGACATTTTCCACTCTGGGGTATTATTTTGCAAAACTCATGAGAAGAACTTTGTGGCACAAGGAAAATTTTGCAAAGACAAAAATTTAAAAGACCTCAAGATTTTTCAAGAAAATATTTGATTGCGCACAGAGAAGGACTGCTCAGCACAAATCTTACACGCGATACGTAATTATACAATACAGCACTCAGGATGCGCGTACACATTCCTGACATGTTATTTAGGCTAGTGCACTTCTCCGGGTCCTACATGATGCGCACACAAACTACTACAAACCTATGTACAAATGAAACATATCATACAAGCAGGTACATCGCGCGGCTACTAGGCGTACTCAATCGGAGATGGTGAAGATGTCCTTCTGCCTGCCGAGGGTAAGACCCAGCGGTGCAGGAGACTCAACCTCCACCTCCTCCCTAATAGGCTCCAGGCGCGTAGCACTGCGCTGAGGAGATGGCGCGGGTGCGACAGGCGGTGCAGCTCTGACTGGAGTAGGAGCAATGACCTGGTCGAACTCCTCAGTGGTAGGCAGACGGCGATCGGTGGCCAAAATGGCAGGTGAATAGGATGCTGAGGAGGAGACGAAAGTCAGTGGCGGTGCCATGTGGAGAAGCTCCCTCCTGTTGGCAGAACGGCCCCGAACTAAGTCCATGCGGGCAGCCACAAGATCGTCCATGAGGTTGTCGAAAGCTGCCTCCAGAGCTTTGAGATACTCAACAAGCATCTCGATAGCTTCATCCCTCTCTCCCCTATGGCAGGCGAATGCATAGTGACAAGTATATGGCACATGGCATGGGAGGTAGCGGTAGCGACGAGTCTTCATCGTAGGAAGAATATCCCGAAGGCGAGCTATTGCCTCATGAGCGGCCATCTGCATGGCATGCCTCTCCATAGGCATGGCCCTTCCCACAAAACGGAAGTGGCGAGATGCAGAACGTCCTCCCTTGAATTGCACCACGGCCTGGTGCATAGACACGTCGTTGCTGAGCTTGTGCTGGTAAAGCGTGAACTCCGGACGAGTCGCTGGCCCGATCGTGAGCTTGGTGATGGAGACGAGGAGTTTGACAAACCCCTCGGGTATATTAGTGAACACCCAAGTCTCGCAGTCGCTGCCAGCCATCTACAAAAGTAGGCAAAAATTCTGAGTAGTCAAATCATAAATTTATGATGACCAACAGAAAATATCTACATTTGCAAAATGCTGAAAAAGCACTAAAAACGCTAATAACCGATTAGCGATCGCACCTAGTGGCTTCCTACAGTCAGCCTGGCTCTGATACCAAGCTTGTCACGACCGGATTTCCCATAAAACATTTATTGAGAAACCGATCCCTTTTACGGACCAGTAGAGAAGAATCCTTTTTACTGGTAGACAATTTCTTGATTACAGAAGAATCCAGGAGTACTAAATATAATACAAGGTTGAGCGGAGGCTGCTCAACAATTTATTACAAGCACGCCGATATTACACATAAAGGCGGATATGGTGGCATAACTACTGACTCACAATAAAAGCGGTGGTGGATATGTCACAGTGAAGTGGGTGACATGACTCCTGAATCTAACAGCTCATCGAGCGTCGGAGTGAGGCTCGAGGATTCTTATTGTGGGTGGCGGAAGCGTATATAATACAAGTGACCAAAATCCAGGATCGCACGGGACTGACTGGGACTCCTCTAGGCGTCGGACTCACTATCAAACTCTTCATCCATGAGATCGCCTTCGTCAACATCTGGCCAAATCAACAAGCCAGGTGAGTACTATGAAAGTACTCGCAAGACAGTTTGGACATAAGATATAACAAATGCAAACATGATACATATAAACAGATTAATAATGCGCACTCAGATAATAAAATAGCTATGCATGGGAAATAAAAAGGAAGTCGGGCGGTAGTCCTCGCGAAATCCCAAAGTAATACTGAAGACCAATCGAGTGTCTGAATGACTCCTCGAAAGGATACAAATAAATTAACTATGCCGCAGTCGGGCGTCAAGGCGACACCACATAAAGGGCTTATAATGGAATATAAATAACAGTGCGTGCCACAGTCGGACGTCTGAGCGACATCAAGTAAAGGGATTATATCAAAAGTAAATAGCAAGAGTGCCATAGTCGGACGTCTGAGCGACATCACATAAAGGGCTTATATCGAAAGTAAACAGCAAGAGTGCCACAGTCGGACGTCTGAGCGACATCACATAAAGGGTTTATATCGAAAGTAAATACAAGAGTGCCACAGTCG
>NC_057814.1:70020102-70084976 GCF_018294505.1 Triticum aestivum | reverse complement strand
GCCACAGTCGGACGTCTGAGCGACATCACATAAAGGGCTTATATCGAAAGTAAACAACAAGAGTGCCACAGTCGGACGTCTGAGCGACATCACATAAAGGGATCATATTTCATAACTTAATATTCCAGTAGCTCATGAAGTTAAATCATTTCAAGGGAATATTCAGGTACGAAATAATAAACCGGTTAGTCCATTCACAGGAATAACATTCAACAGAGTTTACCACTCAAACTTGTTCACCGAGATTCCCACGGAAACTGACACGGGGACTGATATGAATAGGGATATGCTGGCCATGGTCCTTGACCATGAACGCGATGACTCGGAAGGATTTGACTTTGCAGAGTTTGTACTCTTAACCACAGCCAACGGATTTCAGTAGTCACAGGGGACTTGTTCCGTTTACGGTATTTTGGGAGAAACACATCTATCCAGTTGTCACATCCTAGCTAGTTCATGCATTAGAGTGTTGCATCATGTCTATTTTTTCACAGAAACTTGAAATGTGGATGCCAGAAACCCCCAGCACCCCCCTGAAACAACTAGGGTTTACTAAAATCCTTTTCAATGAACCTGAAATGCCCTCCATAAATGTTCACCATCTTTGGTCCTGGCTAAAACCTTTGCCAAAAATGGTTTCATATTTTTGGAGGCCATTTTGGATTTATGCACAAGCCATAAGTATTTGCATTTGGGCATTTTAAATCCTATAAATATTTTCAAATGCCCAAATAATCTTGAAGGTATTTTTAGGCTGTTGAGAATAATTTCAAAGGTGCCTCAGAATATTTTCAGGATTTTCCCAAATGAAATAGTATTTTTACTATTTCAAAACACAGAACAGAAATAAATAAAAAGAGAGAAAACAGAAAGCAGAGAGGACTTACCTGGCAGCCCACCTGGCGGCCCAGCACTGTGCTGGCCCGCGCCAGTCAGCTGCCTGCTCTCGCCAAAGCAGACAGAGAGGTGACGCCAGCGAGCGCGAGCTCGCCACGGCGCCACCTGCTTGCCGCCTCGCCCGTGGATGCGCTGGACGACCCCCACGACGCGCCCCCGAGCCTCTGGACACCCCCTTTCTCCCCCATCGCCTCTCCCTCGCCTTTCTCCACCATGGCCGACGCAGCCGCTGCCACCTCATCGGAGTAGCCGCGCCCACCGTCGACCTCGCGCCGTCCCACCGTGTCCAACAGCTCCGCCGTCGCCTACTCCTTCGAGCAGGTCGAGCCCCGAGCGCTCGCTTGCCCCGGAGCCTCTGCTCCGACCCCGCCTTCGCCGCTCACCGTCGGAGATCCCCTCCGCCGTCACCACTGCAACAGCTCGCCTCCGACCTCGCCTTCCGCTCCGTCGTAACAACCGTGAGCCTGGCCACCTTCCCATCCTCTCCTTTCTCCCTCTCGAGCTCCGCAGCCACTGCACGTAGCTCACCCGTACGCGCCGCCGCACGAGCTCGTCGCCGACCAGGCTCCGGCCATCCAACGGTTGCACCACCGTGGCCGTTAGCTCCACCGCATCGCCAGGAACCCGTAGCACCATTGCACGTCCCTCGCCGTGCTCTCTAGCAACGGATTCGACTACGCCCGTACCCCGGCAGCCGCACGGCTCGTCGCCGGCGTCGATTCCGGCGACCCCGAGCTCCACCACCACCACCAGTCGATGCGGTTTGCTCCCAGCTACACGTAGGTGCCCTCCGCCGTCCATTTGGTCGCCGGAGGAGGAATCCCGCACTCCACCGCCGCGTCTGGACGTCGCCGGCGGCTAAACGCCGGCGAGTCAGCGTGGTTTGACCATGGGTTGACCCCCCAGAGTCACTGACAAGTGGGGCCCGCCTGCTAGATAATCTGAGTTAGAGTTTAAAATTAATCCTAATTAGATAATTACCTAACAGTGACACTGACACAGGGGACCCACACATCAGGTTTGACCTGGATGACCCAGTTGACCGCTGACGTCATCATGACACACTGCTGACGCATTAAGCAATTTAATTACTGGAATTATTCTTATATTGGAAATTCCAGAAATTATCACAAACTTCAAAAAATCATAGAAAATAATCTATAGCTCAGAATGAAAAGATTTATATATGAAAAATGATCAGAAAAATCCATTCTATCCATCTGTACTGGTTTCATGCATGTTTAAGCAAGTTATCCTACTGTTTATTGCAGAACAAGATAAAGCACTAACATGGGCCATTTATGAACTTGGAATTTGAATCTTTGATTCAAAATAGTCCAAACCCATCTGGCCTTAGTTGCATTAGCCCAATACATCCATCTTGCCATGTCTCATGGATGCATCATATTGTTGCACTTGCTTGGTGTTGATTGTACTTCTGTATGTTCATTGTGGTAGGTCCTGCCTCCGAGGATATTCACGAGTATCCAACCGAAGGGCAGTATCCCACCACCACTCCGTCAGGCAAGCAACCCATTAATCATTTCAATACAAACCCATCTTCTCGCTTCTGCTCTCATTTACTGCATTAAGACAACGCGATTCAAACTGCTGTGTGTTGCGGTAGTTGAACCCACTTTCCTTTGCATGACCTGTCATTGCCACAGTAACTAGATGAAACCCACTAGCATGTGTAGGAGTTGATTGAGCCATGTTGTGTTCCTACAATGCTATGCTTGCTACGCTTAGAGTCGTGTCAGGTCTGGCTCATCAGGGTGATGAACTAGAGTGAAAGTGTGTGTCGGGAATGAGAGTGAGGTGTTGAATACGATTTGGTAAAGGTATCGATGGGAGGCCATGTAGGAGTACATGGTGGGTTGTTTCATTGAGACCGTCCCTAAGAACTGAGATCTGTATGCGTGATTTAAGATTCAGCTACTACCACGCATTGGGCCCGAAACCAATGGACCCCCTCGGCTTCTTAATCACCCTTGTCCTCTGTCCAGGAGTTGCACGTAGTTTCTGGTGTTTGTAGTAAGCTGGAGGCCGTGGACAGCGCTGACCAAGGGGTGGGCTGTGATGCGGTAGGCTCGTGGCCCGGTGTACCGAGTCGCGCGTTTGGTGTCTCGGGAACCCTGCACACATCGTTCGGGGCCGTATGTGGAAACCTCGGCCGGACTCCCTGCGGATGGAACCTGAATAGGCGATAAACCTGGACTAGAGACTTGAGTGTTTAGGTAGGCTGTGGCCGACACCCACGTTGGGCTTCCGCTTGAAGGTTGCCGAGTACACGTCGTGTAGCAACGATAAGTGGTGAGAGCGTGTGTGACGAAGTACACCCCTGTAGGGTATAAAACTATTCGAATAGCCGCGTCCGCGGTAAAGGACTACTTGGTCGCTTATGCAGTTCATAGACAAGTAAATGGATACTACTAAAAGCCTCACGATAAGTGTGAGTACCGCGGATGGCCCTCTCGTGGGATGACGAGGGAGGATCAACGGTGGAGTATTGAGATGGTGATTAGTGGACTCGTCTGCGAAAACTATTTCACAAGTGATGTCTCATAGGATAGCTTAGCCAATAGTCAAAGCTGGCTTGCTGCAATAACCCCACTACCTTCTTGAGAATGAACATGTATAGTAGGATCTGTTGTAAGACTTGCTGAGTACCTTTGTACTCATGTTGCTTCAATTACTGTTTTCAGACGACAACACCGCCCCTTCTGATGGGTTCTACGTAGAACTCGACGACGACGAGTGACTTGCCACCCAGGTGGTGATCTAGGCTTGTGAAGGGCCTACGTTGTCGGGTGGTTGGTGCGACATATGCCAAGGGATGGCTTACCATTGTGGGAGCCAATAAAACATCGCCGGTGCCTGGAAACGGGATGAGGCGAAGACATGCATGCCGGCGAATCTTTCCCAGGTTCGGGGCTCTCCGAGGAGATAACACCCCTAGTCCTGCTCTGCGGGGTCTCCGCATGATCACTAGATCGATAAGGGGTAGCTACAATCGCTCCTAGAGCTGCTGGGATCAAGGGAGAAGAAGAACAGGGCTAGCTCTTGCTTCTCTCTATCTATAGTGTGTATGTGTGTGCTATGCTTGGAAGCCAAACATGCAGGGGTGCGAACCCTTTGCATGGGTGCTCCGGGGGGTTTATATAGGCCTACCCCCCGGGGGTACAATGGTAATCCGACTGGGATCTGGTCCCAGCCGTCAGTGTCTACGCTCGCCGGCTTCTCCGTCGGCTGGTGGGTCCCGCTGGCTGCCGGCTACCTGGTCGACAGGCCGGCCCCACCTCCTAGGGTTTTGTCGGCGGCTGCTTACTGTAGCCGCGCCTCTGATGATGAGGGCTTTGTCGAGGTGAGCATGGCTACAGTGGGCCGCCTCGGGGGCTACCACTGTAGCCTCACCCCGTCTTGTCTCCTTAATGGGGCTCCTTCTTCGAGGAAGGGAGTGGCCGGCTTCTGGAGGCCGGCTATACTCTTGGCCGACTAGGAAGAGCCGGGCCGCCTTCATGCCTCTCTCTGACTGAAGGGGCCCGCAGTCCTTGGGCCGTACAGGAGTGGGTCGTGGATGACGTCGTAGCTGGCGTGGCTACAGTGCCGGGCCGCACGGGAGACATCCCCCACGTACGGCCTCCTGTAGCCATGCCCGCCTCGGGCTTAGGGGGTCGTGGGCCGCACTGTGGCCATGCCCCGTCGAGTCGTCGTTATGTAGGAGTGGTTGTGATCTTGACCGGCTTCCAGGAGTCGGCATCCTTCTTGGCCGGCTTCTTGGAGTCGGTGAGGCTGGATCGCCTTCCGGGAGTCGGCTTTAGTGGTAGCCGGCCGGGGAAGGCGGCCCAAAGGCTTGGAGTGCTTGAAGGCCCAAAGGCCTGATAATTTTTCTGAAGAGCCAAGGGTAATCGATTAGGCTACCCGTGGTCATTTACCCCGACAGTAGTCCCCGAAGCTGATTGGGCTTCGAGGTGAAATGGGGTTCGAGAAGCTCGATCGGCTTCCTATCGTGACAAGCCGGCAGCTGGGAGCCGGCCATGGTGCAGGCGCGCCGCCTTTAGTCGAATTCCTCTGGAGTCGGGGGGCGGGAACCCGTAGGCTCGTGCACCGGGCCGCGGGCCGGCCTCGGGCCGTGGCGTGCCACGTGGCCGGAAAGCCTGCCAGCCCACGCGCGTGACGGGACATCGCCGCAGGGAGGGGGCCCGCTACGTCCGCGCCCCGGCCCAGGCGCGGATCCTTTGTATCCCGAAACCGCCCGCACGTTCCGTGCGGCAGTTTCGGCTCGCACTTATGCGTAATAAACGCGAGGCGTGGGGAGAGTGGGCGCAGTTAATCCCACGTCTCCCCCCCACGTCCGGCCTCTTCGGCCGCGTGAGGCTATAAGTAGGGGGAGGTGGAGGGCGGCAGACCCTCGCACGCTCCTCCTTCTCCCTTCGTCTTCTCGCCTTGCTCGTTCCTGCGACAGCGCCTCGCCGCCGCGCTCTTCCTCCGCACGCTCCTCCGCCGCCGTGCTAGCTTCCGCTATGCCTCCCCACGTAGAGCAGCTTGGCGGGGATTGGGATGGCTCCATCGTCCACAACGACCACATCAACTTCCTCCGCGACACCCGGCGTCTGCCCAGCGCGGATAAAGTGGAGGTCCGCCTCGCGCCGGAGAAGGAAATCAGGCCGGCGTCGCGGGATGGCGAGCGGGTGGTCTTCCGCTCGCACTTCCTGTGCGGCTTCGGCCTGCCAGTGAGCGCCTTCTTCCGCTCCTGGCTGGACTTCTATCAGCTCCAGCCGCATCACCTCACCCCCAACGCGGTGGTGCTGCTGTCGGCCTTCGTCACCCTGTGCGAGGGCTATCTCGGCGTCCTCCCCACCCTTGAGCTCTGGGGGGAGTTCTTCCAGTCGAAGCTGGGTACGCGCAGCAAGGGCGTGCCAGCCCACACTGGCGCCTTCATCGCGTCGCGGAGATCGGGCGCCGACAACCCCTTCCCCGTCATCACGCTGATCCAATCGGTGAAGAAGCGGCAGAAGTCATACTTCTACGTGCGGAACATCGCTCCACGGGGCGACTACATCAACCTGCCGGCTTACGTAGCCGGCCCACCGGCGGGGAGGCTGCCCCAGTGGTCCTTCCGGGCGGTGACGCTGTCGCAGGGAGGAAACGCCGCCTTCGCCCATCTGCGGGTGATGGTCCAGTCGGAGGGCCTGACGGGGCCCGACCTCCTGGCCGCGTTCGTCACGCGCCGGGTCCTCCCGCTCCAGAGCCGGCCTCATCTGATCTGTCAGATGAGCGGCCAGCTCGATCCGAGCCGGATGTGCACCAAGGAGATGCCGCAGCCCGACGCCGCCGACATGGTGAACTACCTCGCCAACTGCCAGCTTTCCGACGACTGGCAATTCGGCAAGGAGCCATACAGCCGCGCCAATCCTCCGCCTACGGTACGCTCCCCTTCTCTTTTTCTCTTTCTCTCTCTCTCTCAGCTTGTCGCCGAGTTCCTCTGGGCCGACTCTAACCCAGTCGGCTCGCTCTTTTTGATAGAATCCTCTGCTTCGGCCGGCCGGCGGAGCGGACGTGGAGCGCCGCTTCGTCACCGACCGGACCAAGCACGACCAGGAGGACCCCGACCTGGGGGCGGTCCATATGGAGGACGCCGCCGAGCCGGCTGGCGGCCAAGCCGGCGGCGAAGCAGGCGGCTCCGGGTTCACCGCTACCTTCGAGGACTGGCCGGACAAGGACGAAGCCGAAGCCGTCCCACATCGCCAGCCGGCGACTGGACGCGGCGCGGGCTCCTCCGGCGCGCAGCCTGCTCGGAGTAGAGGCCAGAAACGTCGCGCCACCCAGGGCATGTTCGGCAGCCGGACGAAGAAGCCCAGGGGTGGGGCGGCAGCCACCAGACGGGAAGAGGCGGCCGCGAAGGCGGCTCATTTTCGCAAAGTGGTGAAGCAGCCGCAGACTGTGTCGGCGTAAGTTCTCTCTTTCTTCGTACTGTCCTTTTTTCTTTCCTTTGATGGTTCTTGAGTCTTCGTCTTCTTTTTCAATGGTCAGGGTTCCGCTATCACTTGAGCGGGCGGACGCCGGCTCCGTCATCGAGTCGCCAGGGGGCTCTGGGAGCACCACCCGCCGCGTAGATCCCCGCGCCGCCCTCCTGCAGGCGACGGAAAGGAACGCGCGGGAGGCGCGGGAGGAGCAGGAAGCGCGGGAGGCGGAGGCACGGAGGGCAGCCGCCGCCCAGGCAGCTCAGGAGGAGGAAGCGGCGAAGGCGCTCGCCGAGGCTGCAGCCAAGGCCCAGGCAGAGGCCGAGGCCGAAGCGGCGGCAGGGGAGGCCTTGATGGTCACCCCCCTGCGCACCATGGCGCCCGGGGACGTGGATCCCTCGCCAGGGGGAGCTAGCGGTTCCCAGCCGGGGCTGGGAGGAAGCGGCGACGACGTCGTCATCTTGGGGGAGGCGCCGGGGCCGACTCCTCCGACTAGGACGACCCAAGGCCGCCAGCCGGAGCCTGCGCCCGCACAGTCGGCGGGGGGCGAGCCGGCCGCGGGGGCTGAGGTGGCGGTCCGGGTTCCGCCAAGCCGGCGTGCGGGGAAGGCCGCGGCTGAACCGCAGAATGCTGCGTCGGAGCCCCAGCCGGCCGTGGGCTCCAGCTCGTCGGCCCGAGACGCGGAGGCGGCCAGCGCTACCTCGGGGTGGACGCCGGGCGGAGGGTCGGCCGTGGTGAACGTCGCTGCGCAAGACGTCCGGACCCGGCTGCAGAGCCAAGCCGCGGTGCTGAGGCAGTTCACCGACGAATTCCTCGCCACGCGGGCAGCCATCCGGGTTAGTATTCTCATCTTGTTCTTTTTTGAACTTGATTTCTCTCGTGGGGGCGCGTCAGCGCACCCACTGGGTGTAGTCCCCGAGTTCCGAGTCGGCTGCTGAGCAGGCGACTTGGAACTTCTTGGAGATTTTGTTTTTGCTGCTTCTGTTCTCACGTCGATCTTCTGTCCGTCTTGCAGGACTACCACAATCTCCGAGCGGCCGCCTTCAACTCCCAGGCTCGGGAGCTGACTCACAAGACCGCCGATCTCACGGAAAGCCGAGGTATGTGACTTGATCTTTTTCTCATGTGGGGGCGCGTCAGCGCACCCACTGGGTGTAGTCCCCGAGATTCAGGCCGACTGCTGAGCAGTCGGCTCGGATCTTCCTTGATCATTCCTTATTGTTCTTCTTTTTCTTCTATCTCTGTAGCGGCCAACACCAGTCTGAGGGCGCAGCTGGGGGAGTCCCAGACTACTCTTCGTGCCAAGGACGCGGAGCTCGCCGCCTTGGTGCAGGAGCGCGACCGCCTGGTCAAGAAGCTGGCCGACCAGGAGGAAGGCCACAAGGCTGCGCTGAAAGCTGCGCAGGATCGCGAGGCCGCCCTTCAGGCCGAGTTCGAGACGGAGGCGGCCGGCTGGGCAGAGGTCAAGCAGACTCTGGTCTCTGGCTATGGCCAGATTGAGGACCTGGTTGACGGTAAGTCATCTACCACTTCGTCCTTTCTTGCCATCCGCCATTCGACTTGTTTTTCTGATTTTGGTGTTTTTCTTTCCTTTTCTTCTTCGCACAGAGTACTTCCCCGGCTATTCCACTGCCGCCAACCAGGCCGTCGAAGCCCGTCGCCAGGCGAAGAGGCAAGCCGGCTTCGAGATCTCGCCAACTGCCGGCCGTTCGCTGGAGGAGTAGCTCCTGGCGATCCAGGCTCGCATCCAGCCGGCTCACAGGCTGCTCCACCGGCTTCAGTGTGCCGGGTCGGTGGTCTTGGCTGCCCTCTGGCCCGGCCAAGTGGTCCCACGCACTCCCAGTCGGACCGCCGACTGGCTGGAGGTGGCCGTCGTCCGCTTCGAGGCTTGGAAGGCGTCAGCGGCTCGCTCCAGCGCCAGGCGGGCGCTGGAGTTCGTCAAGGCCTGGTATCCCGGCTTGAACCTGGACCAGCTGTCGACCTGGCGGCAGCAAGCCGACACGGAGCTGGAGCCGGCGCGGCCGGCCATCATTCGGCGAGCTTCGGCGATCGCCGACTATACCGACACCAACGTCTTCGCCCCCGAGGTGGACGACAATGGAGTCGCCCAGCCGGAAGATTGGTTCGGGCTGGACCCGGCGCATGGCGAGGACTCGGCGGAGGAGATCGACTCCAGCGACGAGGGCGAGGAGGAGGAGGAGGAGGAGGGTGAAGACGCCGAGCCGGCTGGTGGAGAAGCCGGCCAGCCTGACCGCGCCTCCAGCACTACGTCGCGTGCGAGTGCGTCTCCTGCCGCGGGAGGTGGTCAAGCCGGGACCAACTAGGCGGCCACTCCTTCAGCCGGCGAGCCGCCTTCACCGACCAGCTCGGCCTCCAAGTCGCGCCTTAGTCTTCTTTCTTTTGTTTTCCTGTCTTGTTGCTTTTGAACAATGTTTGGTTAAGTCTGCACAATTCCACCCACTGGGTGTATTGAAACTCAAGTCTGTTGCCAGCCTTTAGGCGGCTTTATGTATATAAGTTATGCAATCGGTTTTTCCTTGTACTTTCGCTTTTTGTCCTTCTGCTTTTTTCCTTTGCCGCCCTCCCTTGGTTGCCGCCTCCCTAGTCAAAAAGTTGCTCAGCAATCTGTAGCCGGGGAGTGCCTGGCCGATTGGGGAGGGGGAAGTACTTTTAGCTCTGCTGGACTTAAGCTAAGTTTTTTAGGAAGCCGGCCAGCCGGCTGCTGTGACAGCCGGCAGGCATATATGGAAGCCGTCTTTTTGCTATATAGGTTAGTTGTTCCTTAGCCCTTTTTCGTGTGGGCGTCCTTTCTGTCTTCTCTCTTGCTAGTCGGACAGTCAGTTCTTTGAGCTGCGACTTTCAACAAGAGAGGACTTGGGAGCCGGCGCACTACTTTGCTGACTTCGGGAAGAACTTAGAATATAGCTCAAGGCGGCCAGTCCCCGGGCCTACTAGTCGGACCCGGTGCCGGACAAGAATTCGAAAATGTAATAATACATTCATGGATATGACACTCGTCATTCATAGATAAATAAAAGGCAGTCCCCGAGTACTGTTCGGGGGGCCTGTTGGTTTGTAACTTAATACAAAAGGGGTAGCGTGATACATACTGCTTTTCAGCTGTAAAATCGTCTTAGGAGATTTGCGTTCCATGGTCGCTCCGACTCCTTGCCGGAGTCGTCTCTCTTGCGTGCTCTTGGCTTTTGCGCGTCGATCAAGTAGTAGGAGTCGTTGCCGAGTGCCTTGCTGACGACGAAGGGGCCTTCCCAAGGGGCCGAGAGCTTGTGCTGGCCGGCTGTTCGCTGGATCAGCCGGAGCACAAGGTCGCCCTCTTGGAAGGATCTTGGCTTGACCTTGCGGTTGTAGTAGCGGCGCAGGCCTTGCTGGTAGATGGCGGACCGGCTGAGGGCCAACAGCCGGCCTTCTTCCAGTAGGTCGACGCCGTCTTCTCTTGCTTCTTTGGCTTCCTCCTCCGTGTACATGGTGATCCGAGGCGAGTCGAACTCGATGTCTGTTGGGATGACAGCCTCGGCACCGTACACAAGGAAGAATGGAGTGAAGCCGGTTGACTTGTTGGGTGTAGTTCGCAGACTCCAGAGGACAGCCGGCAGCTCTTCGAGCCAGCAGCCGGCCGATCGCTCCAGTGGTACAACCAATCGGGGCTTGATGCCGGAGAGGATAAGTCCATTTGCTCGCTCGACCTGGCCGTTCGACTGCGGGTGGGCAACGGACGCTAAGTCCAATCGGATGCCCTGTGTCGCGCAGAAACGTGCCAGTGCGCCTTTGGCGAAGTTCGTGCCGTTGTCGGTGATGATGCTGTGCGGCACGCCGTACCGAGTAGTGATGTTGGTGATGAATGTCACGGCAGTCGGCCCGTTCAGCTTCTTAATTGGCTTGGCTTCAATCCACTTTGTGAACTTGTCCACAGCAACGAGTAGATGTGTCAAGCCGCCGCGGGCTTTCTTGAAAGGGCCCACCATGTCCATTCCCCAGACGGCAAAAGGCCAGGTGAGGGGAATGGTCTTGAGGGCAGAAGCCGGCAGGTGTTGTTTGGAGCTGAAGACTTGACATCCTCTGCAGGTCTTGACTATTTCTTTAGCATCCTCCAAGGCAGTCGGCCAGAAGAACCCATGGCGGAAAGCCTTGGCCACGAGGGATCTTGAGGCGGCGTGATGGCCGCATTCGCCTTGGTGGATGTCTTTGAGGATTGCCACTCCTTTTTCTGGCTCGACGCAACGCTGGAAGACTCCTGTGACGCCGCGCTTCACAAGCTCCCTGTTGATTATTGTGTATGCTGCGGCTCGTCGTTGCACTAGTCTTGTTGCGATCTCGTCAGCCGGCAGCTCTCTGCTGACTAGGAACTTGAGGATGGGCTGGGCCCATGAGGGAGCTGTGACTTCTTCTGCTGTTAATGTGGCCACCATGACTCGGGTGGGTGGGTTGGGTGTTGCGTTGGAGTCGGCCATCGCTTCTTGTGTCGTTGTAGTCCCTGGGCCGACTGCTGCAGTCCCCGGGCAGGGTTCTGAAGTCCCTGGGCCGGGTGCGACTACGTCAGTCCCCGGGGCAGTCGTCGAAGTCCCCGTGCCGCCTGCGGGATTTCTTGAGCCGGATCCGGCTGTTTCTGGCGTAGGTGGTACGAAGATGGAATCCTACTCTGGAGACGGCTTGATGGACGGTTTGAGGAGGCGCTGGAGGGAGACGCCAGTCGGTATGGCTTGTCGGGTGGAGCCGATTCGTGCTAGGGCATCTGCTTGGTCGTTGTCGGCCCTTGGCACGTGAAGGAACTCGCACCCTTCGAAGTATCCGCTCATCTGCTGGACGAGGAATCGGTAGCTTGCCATGTTTGCGTCCTTGGCGTCCCAGTCGCCAGATGATTGCTGGACCACTAAGTCTGAGTCGCCGTAGCACAGGATCCGGCGTATGCCGAGCTCTTTGGCTAGCCGGAGCCCATGTATGAGCGCCTCGTACTCGGCCACGTTGTTGGAGGCGGCGAAGTGGATCTGCAGCGTGTACTTGAGCTTGTCGCCTTTGGGAGAGGTGAGGACGATGCCGGCTCCCAAGCCGGTGCGCATCTTGGACCCGTCAAAGTGCATCCGCCAATGGGTAGAGTCGGGAGCCGGCGGTAAGTACTGGGTCTCGGCCCAGTCGACGAGGAAGTCGGCCAATGCTTGCGACTTGATGGCGGTGCGGGGTTGATAGAAGATCGTGTAGGGCGCCAAGGCAATGGCCCATTTGGCCACCCGGCCGGATGCATCCCGGCTGCCTATGATCTCGGCGAGCGGGGCAGTGCACACGACTGTGATGGGGTGCTCTTGGAAGTAGGGCTTCAATTTCTTGGCAGCGAAGTACACCCCATAGCACATCTTCTGGTAGTGCGGGTAGTTTTGCTTCGAGCTAGATAGTACTTCGCTGAGATAGTAGACCGGCCTCTGGACCAGCTGGGCTCGGCCTTCCTCCGGGCGCTGGACCACAACAACAGTGCTGACGACTCGGCTTGTCGCGGCGATGTAGAGGAGCATGGGCTCCTTCTCAGTCGGCGCAGCCAGGACAGGCGGAGTGGTCAACATTTTCTTCAACTCATGGAAGGCTTGGTCGGCTTGATCATTCCACTCAAAGTGGGTGGACTTCTTCATGAGTCGGTACAGGGGGAGGGCCTTCTCTCCTAGTCGGCTGATAAAACGGTTCAGGGAGGCTAAGCAGCCAGTGAACTTCTGCACATCTCGCAGCTTGGTGGGAATCTCCATCCTCTCGATGGCTTTGATCTTGACAGGGTTGCACTCAATGCCGCGTTCGGAGACCAGGAAGCCTAGCAGCTGGCCGGCTGGCACTCCAAACACGCACTTCTCGGGGTTGAGCTTGATCTGGAATCAGCGCAAGTTGGCGAATGTTTCCTTCAGGTCTTCCAGCAAGGTACCGCGCTTCTCTGTCTTCACCACAATGTCGTCTATGTAGACGTGGGCATTTCTGCCGAGTTGTTTCAAGAGACATTTCTGCATGCAACGCTGAAAAGTGGCACCGCCGTTTCTCAAGCCGAATGTCATTGTCAGGTAGCAGAAAGCTCCAAAGGGTGTGATGAAGGCAGTCTTCAGGCGGTCAGCCGGGTCCAACTTGATCTGATGATATCCTGAGTATGCATCCAAAAAACATAACAGCTCGCATCCGGCTGTGGAGTCTATCACTTGGTCAATCCGTGGCAAAGCAAACGGATCCTTTGGGCAGGCCTTGTTCAAACTCGTGTAGTCTATACACATGCGCCACTTGTTATTCTTCTTCAAAACCAGAATTGGATTGGCAAGCCATTCTGGAAAGAACACTTCCATGATGAAGCCGGCTGCAAGGAGCCGGGCTATCTCTTCTCCCACGATTCTTCGCTTCTCTTCTGATAGTCGGCGGAGGGGTTGCCTGACCGGCTTCGCATCAGCTCGGACATGTAATTTGTGCTCGGCGAAATCCTTCGGGACACCCGGCATGTCCTTTGGGGACCATGCAAAGATGTCTCGATTCTCACGGAGGAAGTCGGCGAGCTCGCCTTCCTATTTGCTGTCCAAGTTCGCCCCAATCACGGCGAACCTCTCCGGGTGCTCCGGGTCTAGAGGTATCTTCTTCGTCTCTTTGGCAGGCTGGAAGGAGCCCTGCGCATCACAATCCTTGGGGTTGGGGGACAAGGCCGGCAGCTTGCCGGCCATGGCCACGACCCGTTCCAACATCTTCTTCTCTTCTGCCACCACGAGGGACTCGGCCAGCCGGCTACTGGCCATGGCACACTCGATGGACTTCTTGTAGTCGCCGGCTACCGTGATGATCCCCTTTGAGCTCGGCATCTTCATCTTCAGGTAGGCATAGTGGGGCACAGCCATGAACTTGGCCAAAGCAGGTCGGCCAAGTAGTGCATGATAGGGGCTCTCCAAATCCACCACCTCGAACCATATTGCTTCCCGGCGAAAGTGATCTTTATCTCCGAAGAGGACATCCATCTTGATCTTGCCGATTGGAGAGCAAGATAGGCCGGGTACGATACCATGGAAGACGGTGCGGCTCGGCATGAGCTGCTTTGCTTTGATGTTCAGCTTGTCCATGGTGTCGCGGTACAGTATGTTGATACTGCTTCCGCCGTCTATCAGGACGCGGGAAAATCTGGCGGCTCGCCTCTCCGTCGCAAGGGTGACGTCCAAGACCATAGCATAGGAGCCAGGCGAAGGCATCGCCTCTGGGTGGTCGGCCTGGCTCCAGCTGATGGGCTTTTCCGACCAGTGCATGAACTCGGCGGTGCTAGAGGCGACTGCGTTTACTTCTTGGTGTTGCCGGCGCCGGCTGCGCTTGTCGTCGACTTGACTCGTGAAGACGACGTAGGCGTCGTGCGCTTTGGGGAACTCGTCTTGGATGGCGCCGACTGCCAGCCGGGCCGCCGGCTGCTGGGGAGCTGGAGGCGGCGGGCCAGGAGGTGGAGGCGGCACCATCCCTTCGCCCTTGGTTATGCGGGTGAGCCAGTGGCATTTCCGTGTTGTATGGTTGGACGGCTTCACGCCGCTGTGGAACTTGCAGGGGGCATCGAGTGCTTGTTCGTAGGAGAAGGACGGCTGCCATGGCGGCCGGCCTCCCTTCTTCTTGGGAGCGGGCCGCTCCTCGGGCTGCTCGTCTTCAACTGTGGCCACCTGCCGACTGGAGGAAGTCGGCATGGGGCCCTTGCGCTTGTGGTCGTTCTGGTAGGGGCGCCGGTTTGGGTCGCCAGCCGGCGTCTTGGGAGCCGGAGCAACTACCTTCCCCGAGGCGTCCACTCGGAGCTCGGTCTTCATGGAGGAGTCGGCAGTGGCGTACTTGTCAGCGGTGATCAGCAACTCATCGAGGGTAGCCGGCTCGTCGCAGAGGAGTCGGTGCTTGAGGAGGGTGCCCTCTCGGCACCCGGCAGTGAAGTACTCGATGGCCTGGACCTCGTGCACTCCCTCGCAGGAGTTGCGGAGCTCGGCCCATCGCGTGAGGTAGTCGCGGGTCGACTCGTTGGGCCCTTGGACGCAGAGGGAGAGCTGGCGAGGCTTGGGGGGCCGCTTGTAGGTGCTGGTGAAGTTGCGGACGAAAACCTCGGTGAAGTCCAGCCAGCTGTTGATGCTGTATGGCTTGAGGCTGTTGAGCCACGTGCGCGCCGTCCCTTGCAACATCAAGGGGACGTACTTCACGGCGACGCGCCGATTGCCGTTGGCGATGCTGACGGCTGTGGAGTAGTCGATGAGCCAATCTTCCGGCTTCACCGAGCCGTTGTACTTGGGCGTGTCTCTGGGGAGCGAGAACCCTTCGGGGAAGGGCTCGTCGCGGATGCGGGGGCCGAAGCATGGCGGGCCGACATCGTCTTCTTCTTCTAACGCCAAGGATCGAGCCAGGCGGTCGATCCTGTGGCGGGCGTCATTCTCGCCGACTCCTTCTCGGCGGCCGAGTCGGTCGCCAAGAGTCGGATGGGCGACAGGCGGTGGAGTGAGGCGTCTTTCTCTTCGAGGCGGGGGAGGAGGCAGGTTTCCCTGGTGCTCTATCGCTCGAGGGCGGCCATCCGCGTCGCGCTCGATAGTAATGCGAGTCCGGCTGCGGCTGGCAGCCGGCTCCTTGTCTTTCTTTCGGTACGCACCGCTCGCAGTCGGCGAGCGGGACGTCGTAGCGTGCTCCCGGCGCGGGGGATGGCTATCAGCTCGGGCGCCGGCTTCGTGCCGTTCTGCAGCCGCGTCGATCAGCTGCTGGATCCGTCTTGTCATGTAGGGGAGCTCATCGGCTCCCAGCCCATTGAGCTCCTCTGCAGCCGCCTGAGCGGCTCACAGATTCTCGAGCGGGGTGGCGTAGACGGGGCGATCTGTGCCCAGCATGCTGGCAACGGCTGCGCCGCGCTTCTGGATGAAGCCGGCTCGGCTCGGGCCGCTAGGCGGCGGCGTCCCGAAGGCGGCGCGGTTGACTTCGCGCTGGTGGGCCTCGGTGAGGCGTCTCATCGAGGCTATCTTCTTGCTCTCCGCGATGAGGGCAAGGCGGCGTGCCTCCAGGGTCTCGGCGTCAGCGTCGGCCGGGAGGGGGATAGAGAGGTCGTGCATCGCCGCTTGCTGAGCGTCGCGGGCGTCCTCGCCCGAGTTGGAGACGTGGCTGATGACCAGCACTTCGGTGACAGCGCTGCTGCCGCTGTCAGCTCGAGGGAGGGGGTCGTCGAAGACCACCACGTCGGAGGGGTAAGCGTCGAGCGACGCGGTGTCAGAGTCGATGAGCATCGGGTCGGTGGAGCCGACCGACTCCATGTCCGCAGCAGGCTCGCTGGAGACGTGAAGTTGGTCGAGGAGGCTGACGAGGCGGCTCTCGGGGTAGTCGGTGCCTGCGTTGGACGCAGGCTCGTCGGAGATGCGAGTCTCGCCGAGCAGATCGGCGAGGCGTCTCGCTGCGCAGACATCGTCGACGCCTTGCAGCGCGTCGGGGCAAACGCCATCGGGCGCAGCAGGCTGGCTGCGCTCGCGGGGAAAGAAGAGGGTTCCCGTCCAGAACAGGTCTCCGGACGACGGTGCACTCGGCCCCACGGTGGGCGCCAAATGTCGGGTGGTTGGTGCGACATATGCCAAGGGATGGCTTATCATTGTGGGAGCCAATAAAACGTCGCCGGTGCCTGGAAACGGGATGAGGCGAAGACATGCACGCCGGCGAATCTTTCCCAGGTTCGGGGCTCTCCGAGGAGATAACACCCCTAGTCCTGCTCTGCGGGGTCTCCGCATGATCACTAGATCGATAAGGGGTAGCTACAATCGCTCCTAGAGCTGTTGGGATCAAGGGAGAAGAAGAACAGGGCTAGCTCTTGCTTCTCTCTATCTATAGTGTGTATGTGTGTGCTATGCTTGGAAGCCAAACATGCAGGGGTGCGAACCCTTTGCATGGGTGCTCCGGGGGGTTTATATAGGCCTACCCCCGGGGGTACAATGGTAATCCGACTGGGATCTGGTCCCAGCCGTCAGTGTCTACGCTCGCCGGCTTCTCCGTCGGCTGGTGGGTCCCGCTGGCTGGTGGGTCCCGCTGGCTGCCGGCTACCTGGTCGACAGGCCGGCCCCACCGCCTAGGGTTTTGTCGGCGGCTGCTTACTGTAGCCGCGCCTCTGATGATGAGGGCTTTGTCGAGGTGAGCATGGCTACAGTGGGCCGCCTCGGGGGCTACCACTGTAGCCTCACCCCGTCTTGTCTCCTTAATGGGGCTCCTTCTTCGAGGAAGGGAGTGGCCGGCTTCTGGAGGCCGGCTATACTCTTGGCCGACTAGGAAGAGCCGGGCCGCCTTCACGCCTCTCTCTGACTGAAGGGGCCCGCAGTCCTTGGGCTGTACAGGAGTGGGTCGTGGATGACGTCGTAGCTGGCGTGGCTACAGTGCCGGGCCGCACGGGAGACATCCCCCCCGTACGGCCTCCTGTAGCCATGCCCGCCTCGGGCTTAGGGGGTCGTGGGCTGCACTGTGGCCATGCCCCGTCGAGTCGTCGTTATGTAGGAGTGGTTGTGATCTTGGCCGGTTTCCAGGAGTTGGCATCCTTCTTGGCCGGCTTCTTGGAGTCGGTGAGGCTGGATCGCCTTCCGGGAGTCGGCTTTAGTGGTAGCCGGCCGGGGAAGGCGGCCCAAAGGCTTGAAGTGCTTGAAGGCCCAAGGCCTGATAATTTTTCTGAAGAGCCAGGGGTAGTCGATTAGGCTACCCGTGGTCATTTACCCCGACATACGTAGATAGACAGGCTTCATCAAGCCTTCTTTCTTTCTAGCGTCTGTACCCAGACAGTTTGCTTCCGCATGTGCTTGTATGATTGTATGACTTGAGTGTCGGGTCATGTGACACCTATCTGTATGAACAAGTTATGTAAGGCTCTCCGGAGCCCTTTAAATAAAGTACTTTGAGTTGTAGAGTTTTGTTGTGATGCCATGTTGTATTTGCACATATTGAGCATATTGTGTGTATGATTGAAATGCTTGGTATGTGTGGGATCCGACAATCTAGTTGTTTATCCTTGGCAGCCTCTCTTATGGGGAAATGTAGTCTAGTGCCTCCTTGAGCCATAGTAGTCCACTACAGCCCGGTTCACCTGACTGGACACCTGACTGGCCGACATGTGATTCATATCGTTCCTGTGTCTGTCCCTTCAGGGAAATGTCACGCGGTGACATCCGGAGTCCTGCCTAGCCTGCTACAGCCCGGGTTCCCAGAGTCCTGTTAGCCCAGTGCTATAGCCTGGATTCACACGCTGCTGACTGACACGTTCGATCTTGATTCATGTATGCCTGTCCCCATACGTTAGTGCCGCTTTGGGTTCACGACTAGCCATGTCGGCCCGGGTTCTCTGTCATATGGATGCTAGCGACATTGTCATATACGTGAGCCAAAAGGCGCAAACGGTCCCGGGCCATGGTAAGGCGACACCCGTGGGAGTACCGTGCGTGAGGCCGCAATGTGATATGAGGTGTTACAGGCTAGATCGGTGTGACTTGGAATCGGGGTCTTGACAGCGTTGGCATCAGAGCCGGACTGCCTGTAGGTGCGATAAGCCAAACTGGTCGATGTCGAGTCTAGAAATGCTTTAGTTATATGTAGGGGAATTGATTGTGGGAGGGAACGTAAGGTGCTTTTACTCCATTACCTCATGCCCTCTGATCTGAGTCATTCTCTTCTCATTCTACGTGGGTTAAGGACTAGGCTCTCTCCTCTCTATCAGGTTCACGTGTTACTAATCCGTAGTAACTTATAGGATTGTTGGTTCCATGCTTCGGTTCAGTCTCTACTACCTTAGTATGATGTCGGTTGAACCAGAACCTTGACATGATGTTGTTGAGTGGTATTGCAAACTGTTGCGAATGTCTCAAATCCTTTTCCGAGCATTTACAGCCGTTATGCTGTCCGAATTCTCCTAGAAATACTAATGCCTTGCATTATTCCGTGCTTTCAGATGGCCACCCGTTCCCAGAATCAAGTGGTTCGTCTGACCCGGTGCCTCGGCGTACCTGGTCACACGGCCATGCTGGTCCGAGTGATGGTTGAGACAGGCTATCGTTGGTATCCCGAGTATACCGTCGAGGAGCAGTTTCGAGACTTTAACCAAAGTCAATATCTTTGCACAGTCAGGATTTACCCATCCTATCCTGGAGCCACTGAACCCCTCCATTGCTCTTATGGACTTGGGGTTACCATCGAGATGTCCGTGCAGGACGCAGCTTACTCAATGATGACTATCATGCGAGCCAGAACTGCCTTGCTTCAGAACACTGATTTCTGCTATATGCCAGCAGCACTCCCTAGGGCACAGGGGTACTATCAGGCTACTTACTGTGATTCTACCCATGAGGACTCACTACTCCGCACCACCACCGAGATGCTTGAGGACAAGGACCGTGAGAATCGTGCCTTGCGAATGGAGCTCTTTAATGCTCGTGCTGATCACTGGGCCACTCTGAGATGGTTTGCACCTGCCGTGCAGGCTGGGTATATGGACATGAGGGACTTGTACCCCATGCGATCTGGTCTGCCAGAATGTATGGAATGGCGTGATGTAGGAGGCATCACCCCTCCTCGTGGACCCCGTCTGCCACCGTTTGTTGGACCAAGGCCACACCCGAGTCCTTATGGACCGCAAGCTCCACAGGACCGACTGTTTCCAGATGATCATGTTCAGCTCCCAGGACATGGTGGTGACTTCTATGAAGATTACTACGGAGACGTCTGAGTTGGTAGTAGTTCCACTAGTATTGTAACAGTTGTAATCTCCACAGTCCTGCGTGTCTTGTGGGATACGACTTGGTGTGTATCACGTTCCGGAGGTGTAGAAAAATAATGTATAGGAGCTTGGAATGCCTCTGATGAGATGTATCGTCTTTCATCGTAGTTGTACCCTAGCCTGGGCTTGTACTAAACTATGTATGGCGTGTATGACCGTTGGTATATGTATGTCGGTTGCTATGTTACCATGTCATATTGATGATCATCTCTGCATTCCGTGTTATCCATTACATTCTGCATTTCCCTACCAAGATTTAGCCATCCTCGTCTAAACCGTTGCTTTGTTTCTCCTAGGATGGTTCACACCCGCAACAACACTGCTGTCCAGGCGCAGGGTGAAGCCAGTGCAGCTAGGGGGGAGAATCTGCCCCAACCGCCTTCACTGGCCGAAGTTATGCTGGAGGCAGAAAGAAACAAGCGTGAGACTAACCGCTTGCTAGAGCAAATCGAGCAGAATACTGCACGTCACCAGAGGAACGACCTGGTGTCTATCAATGACTTTATCAAGTTGTACCCACCGAAGTTTAACCATTCCGTCGAGCCCCTTGATGCGGATGATTGGCTTCGCAGCATCACCCATAAGCTACGTTCTGCCAACGTAGCCGAAGCTGATAAGGTTACCTACGCTGCCTATCACCTCGAAGGCCCTGCTAGCCTTTGGTGGGAAAACTTTGAGGCTATGCGCCCAGCTGGCCAAATCACTACTTGGGCTGAATTCAGTGAGGCTTTCCGTGAGCATCACATTCCGGAGGGTCTCATAGATCGTAAGCGGGAAGAATTCTGCAACTTCACCCAAGGCAGACTGACCGTGGATGCATACAACCGTGAGTTTGGAAATCTAGCACGCTATGCTCCTGAAGAGGTATCCACCGACGCCAAGAAGCAGGCAAGGTTCCGCAAGGGACTTAGCCCCGAGCTTCGCCGTGATCTTCGTCTGCACGAGTGCACCTCCTTCCAGAAGTTGGTCAATAAGGCCATCAGTGCCGAGACTGGACAGACTGACTATGACGCTACACGCAAGCACTCTCGCGATTTTGGTTCCTCATCCGGCTCCGGATCCCAGAAGCGCCGGGTCTGGATTCCAAACACTGCTCTGCCACCTAGGTTCACTCCGAGGCCATCCTTCGAGGTACCACGCCCCAACCAGCAGCATGCACCGCCCAAGGTCTATGGTGGCCCCGCTTCTAATGCTACTCCACGCCCCAATGTTGTGACATGCTTCAAGTGTGGAGAAACGGGTCACTATTTGCGCGAGTGCCCCCGAAACAACCTCAATCAACCTGGACAGTCCGTTGGCCGTGGTAAGCCAGCAGGAAGGACTTACTACGCCAAGCCAGCCACCACTGCACGTGGCCATGTCAACTATGTTTCAGCTGAAGAAACTCATGAGGATCCCAACGTCGTCCTTGGTACGCTCCTTGTTAATTGCCATCCGGCAACTGTTCTTTTCGATACCGGAGCATCTTATTCATTTATCTCTGAGAGCTATGCTCGATTGCACAACACCACATTTAGTGACATGCCTATCTCCATGGACATTCAAACTCCTGGTTCTAGATGGCAAACCTCTAGGATAAGCCATGGAAATGAAATTCTTGTCGACAGATTGGTCTTCCTTGCATCACTAATAGCTCTCAAGACCTCGGACATAAACATCATCTTGGGTATGGACTGGATGTCAGCTCATTATGCTAAGATTGATTGCTCTACTAGAACTGTTCAACTCACCCATCCGTCGGGCAAGACAGTCAATGTTTTGACCCGAGTGTCTAAGCGTCAGCTTTACTCATTAAATGCCAACCCTCTTCCAGACCTCGAAGATGTGCCGGTAGTCCGTGACTTCCCGGATGTCTTCCCTGAAGAACTGCCAGGTATTCCACCTGACAGGGATGTTGAGTTCGTGATAGACCTTGTTCCAGGAACCGTTCCAATCTCTAGAAGACCTCATAAGATGGCACCCCTAGAGCTAGCCGAGCTTAAGAAACAACTCGATGAGTCCTTGAAAAAGGGTTTCATCCGTCCTAGTTCCTCTCCGTGGGCTTGCCCCGTCCTCTTCGTCAAGAAGAAGGATGGTACGGATCGGATGGTTGTAGATTACCGACCGGTAAACCTAGTCACTATCAAGAACAAGTATCCGCTTCCCAGGATCAACGACCTGTATGATCAGCTCGCTGGATCCTCAGTCTTCTCTAAAATGGATCTGAGGTTGGGCTACCATCAAATCAAAATCAAGAACGGGGACATTCCTAAAACGGCCTTTGTTACTCGTTATGGCCAATACGAGTATACCGTCATGTCTTTCGGATTAACCAATGCTCCAGCCACCTTCTCTCGGTTAATGAACTCAATCTTCATGGAGTATTTGGATAAATTCGTCGTGGTATACCTCGATGATATACTCATCTACTCTAGGAACGAGGTAGAACATGCCCAGCATCTAAGGCTAGTACTGACGAAACTTCGAGAGCATCGCCTTTATGCTAAATTCTCTAAGTGTGAATTCTGGTTGCCAGAAGTGACCTATCTAGGCCATGTTATCTCTGGTAAGGGTATTGCTGTCAATCCCGAGCGAGTTCAAGCCATCCTTGATTGGACTCCACCTGAATCGGTCAAGCAAGTTCGGAGTTTCCTTGGCTTAGCGAGCTACTGTCGCCGCTTCGTCGAGAATTTCTCCAAGGTTGCTAAACCTCTAACCGAACTCCTCAAGAAAGATAAAAGGTTCGAGTGGACCCCACAGTGCGAGTTCAGCTTTCAGGAACTGAAAAGACGCCTGACATCTGCCCCCGTACTCGTACCACCAGATTTTTCTAAGGACTTTGTTATCTATTGCGACGCCTCGCGACAAGGACTAGGTTGCATACTCATGCAAGATCGCCATGTGATTGCCTACGCTTCCCGACAGTTGCGTCCACATGAGGATAATTATCCCACACATGATCTAGAGCTTGCAGACGTAGTCCATGCACTCAAAACATGGCGACATTACCTTCTCGGTAATCGTTGCGAGATTTTCACCGATCACCAGAGTCTGAAATACATATTCACCCAACCGGATCTGAATCTCAGGCAAAGACGTTGGGTCGAGTTGATCACAGATTACGACTTAGGAATAACTTACACCCCGGGCAAAGCCAACGTCATGGCTGATGCGCTATGCCGTAAATCCTATTGTAACAACTTGATGTTACAACAAAGTCAACCACTTCTCCATGAGGAATTCTGTAAGCTTAACCTTCACATTGTTCCTCGAGGATTTCTATCCACCCTGGTGGCAAAACCTACCCTCACGGATCAGATCATCAAAGCTCAGAAGGTAGATCCGGGAATCTCCCGTATTAAGAGAAACATCAAGAAGGGAGTTGCGGATTGTTTCTCCGTTGATGACCAAGGTGTTGTGTTCTTTGGAGACCGCCTAGTGGTTCCCAAGGTATGCAACCTGAGGCGATTGATCCTTAAGGAAGCTCATGAATCTCCTCTCACCATTCATCCCGGTAGTACTAAAATGTATCAAGACCTACGCCAGAGGTTTTGGTGGACTAGGATGAAGAGAGAAATTGCTCAATACATTGCTAATTGCGACGTCTGCTGTCGTGTTAAAGCAGAGCATCAACGGCCTGCTGGCACCCTTCAGCCTCTGGCTAATCCTGAATGGAAATGGGATAAAATCGGTATGGATTTCATTACCGGGTTTCCCAGGACCAAGAGAGGGAATAATGCTATCTTCGTTGTTGTCGATCGTCTTTCCAAAGTAGCCCACTTCCTACCTGTTCGTGAGAGTATAACCGCTAGCCAGCTAGCAGACTTGTACATCTCCCGAATAGCGTCTCTTCATGGTGTTCCATTGGAAATTAACTCAGACCGTGGAAGTCTCTTCACCTCTCGATTTTGGGAAAGTTTCCAAAATGCTATGGGAACTCGTCTCTCTTTTAGCACCGCCTTTCACCCTCAATCAAGTGGTCAGGTAGAACGAGTTAATCAAATTCTGGAGGATATGCTCCGAGCTTCTGTCATCTCGTTTGGCATGGATTGGGAGAAATGCCTTCCATTCGCCGAGTTCGCTTATAACAATAGTTATCAAGCTAGCTTGGGCAAAGCCCCTTTCGAGGTTCTCTATGGACGAAAATGTCGAACGCCTCTTAACTGGTCAGAAACAGGGGAAAGACAACTCTTTGGCCCGGATATGATTCAGGAAGCAGAAGAGCAGGTTCGCATTATTCGTGAGAAATTGAAAACAGCCCAATCTCGCCAAAAGAGCCATTATGACCGCAAACATAAAGCTATGACTTTTGAGGTTGACGAGAAGGCTTACCTTCGGGTGACTCCTTTAAAGGGAACCCATCGATTCCGTATCAAAGGCAAATTGGCTCCTCGTTACATTGGACCCTTTCGCATTCTTGCCAAGCGAGGAGAAGTTGCCTACCAATTGGAACTACCCCCGCATCTTTCCAAGGTTCATGACGTCTTCCACGTTTCCCAACTCAGGCGTTGCTTCTCGGATCCTATCCGTGGAGTGGACCACAAAACGCTTGATCTCCAAGATAATCTCACATATCGGGAATATCCCGTTCGAATCCTTGATCAAGCCGAGCGTACCACTCGACGCCAAAACATCAAGTTTCTCAAGGTTCAATGGTCACACCATTCCGAGAAAGAAGCTACTTGGGAAAGGGAGGATCATCTTCGACTTGAGTACCCCACCTTCTTCCCAACGGATCCTAAATCTCGGGACGAGATTCTTTTGAGTGGGGGTGAGTTGTCACATCCTAGCTAGTTCATGCATTAGAGTGTTGCATCATGTCTATTTTTTCACAGAAACTTGAAATGGGGATGCCAGAAACCCCCAGCACCCCCCCTGAAACAACTAGGGTTTACTAAAATCCTTTTCAATGAACCTGAAATGCCCTCCATAAATGTCCACCATCTTTGGTCCTGGCTAAAACCTCTGCCAAAAATGGTTTCATATTTTTGGAGGCCAGTTTGGATTCATGCACAAACCATAAGTATTTGCATTTGGGCATTTTAAATCCTATAAATATTTTCAAATGCCCAAATAATCTTGAAGGTATTTTTAGGCTGTTGAGAATAATTTCAAAGGTGCCTCAGAATATTTTCAGGATTTTCCCAAATGAAATAGTATTTTTACTATTTCAAAACACAGAACACAAATAAATAAAAAGAGAGAAAACAGAAAGCAGAGAGGACTTACCTGGCAGCCCAGCACTGTGCTGGCCTGCGCCAGTCAGCTGCCTGCTCTCGCCAGAGCAGATAGAGAGGTGACGCCGGCGCGCGCGAGCTCGCCACGGCGCCACCTGCTTGCCGCCTCGCCCGTGGATGCGCTGGACGACCCCCATGACGCGCCCCCGAGCCTCTGGACACCCCCTTTCTCCCCCATCGCCTCTCCCTCGCCTTCCTCCACCATGGCCGACGCAGCCGCTGCCACCTCGCCGGAGTAGCCGCGCCCACCGTCGACCTCGCGCCGTCCCACCGTGTTCAACAGCTCCGCCGTCGCCTACTCCTTCGAGCAGGTCGAGCCCCGAGCGCTCGCTTGCCCCGGAGCCTCTGCTCCGACCCCGCCTTCGCCGCTCACCGTCAGAGATCCCCTCCGTCGTCACCACTGCAACAGCTCGCCTCCGACCTCGCCGTCCGCTCCGTCGCAACCACCGTGAGCCTGGCCACCTTCCCATCCTCTCCTTTCTCCCACTCGAGCCCCGCAGCCACTGCACGTAGCTCACCCGTACGCACCGCCGCACGCGCTCGTCGCCGACGAGGCTCCGGCCATCCAACGGTCGCACCACCGTGGCCGTTAGCTCCACCGCATCGCCAGGAACCCGTAGCACCATTGCACGTCCCTCGCCGTGCTCTCTAGCAACGGATTCGACTACGCCCGTACCCCGGCAGGCGCACGGCTCGTCGCCGGCGTCGATTCCGGCGACCCCGAGCTCCACCACCACCACCAGTCGATGCGGTTTGCTCCCAGCTACACGTAGGTGCCCTCCGCCGTCCATTTGGTCGCCGGAGGAGGAATCCCGCACTCCACCGCCGCGTCTGGGCGTCGCCGGCGGCTAAACGCCGGCGAGTCAGCGTGGTTTGACCACAGGTTGACCCCCCAGAGTCACTGACAAGTGGGGCCCGCCTGCTAGATAATCTGAGTTAGAGTTTAAAATTAATCCTAATTAGATAATTACCTAACAGTGACACTGACACAGGGGACCCACACGTCAGGTTTGACCTGTATGACCCCGTTGACCGCTGACATCATCATGACACACTGTTGACGCATTAAGCAATTTAATTACTGGAATTATTCTTATATTGGAAATTCCAGAAATTATCACAATCTTCAAAAAATCATAGAAAATAATCTATAGCTCAGAATGAAAAGATTTATATATGAAAAATGATCAGAAAAATCCATTCTATCCATCTGTACTGGTTTCATGCATGTTTAAGCAAGTTAACCTACTGTTTATTGCAGAACAAGATAAAGCACTAACATGGGCCATTTATGAACTTGGAATTTGAATCTTTGATTCAAAATAGTCCAAACCCATCTGGCCTTAGTTGCATTAGCCCAATACATCCATCTTGCCATGTTTCATGCATGCATCATATTGTTGCACTTGCTTGGTGTTGATTGTACCTCGGTATGTTCATTGTGGTAGGTCCTGCCTCCGAGGATATTCACGAGTATCCAACCGAAGGGCAGTATCCCACCACCACTCCGTCAGGCAAGCAACCCATTGATCATTTCGATACAAACCCATCTTCTCGCTTCTGCTCTCATTTACTGCATTAAGACAACGCGATTCAAACTGCTGTGTGTTGCGGTAGTTGAACCCACTTTCCTTTGCATGACCTGTCATTGCCACAGTAACTAGATGAAACCCACTAGCATGTGTAGGAGTTGATTGAGCCATGTTGTGTTCCTACAATGCTATGCTTGCTACGCTTAGAGTCGTGTCAGGTCTGGCTCATCAGGGCGATGAACTAGAGTGAAAGTGTGTGTCGGGAATGAGAGTGAGGGGTTGAATACGATTTGGTAAAGGTATCGATGGGAGGCCATGTAGGAGTACATGGTGGGTTGTTTCATTGAGACCGTCCCTAAGAACTGAGATCTGTATGCGTGATTTAAGATTCAGCTACTTCCACGCATTGGGCCCGAAACCAATGGACCCCCTCGGCTTCTTAATCACCCTTGTCCTCTGTCTAGGAGTTGCACGTAGTTTCTGGTGTTTGTAGTAAGCTGGAGGCCGTGGACAGCGCTGACCAAGGGGTGGGCTGTGATGCGGTAGGCTCGTGGCCCGGTGTACCGAGTCGCCTGTTTGGTGTCTCGGGAACCCTGCACACAATGTTCGGGGCCGTATGTGGAAACCTCGGCCGGACTCCCTGCGGATGGAACCTGAATAGGCGATAAACCTGGACTAGAGACTCGAGTGTTTAGGTAGGCTGTGGCCGACACCCACGTTGGGCTTCCGCTTGAAGGTTGTCGAGTACACGTCGTGTAGCGACGATAAGTGGTGAGAGCGTGTGTGACGAAGTACACCCCTGCAGGGTATAAAACTATTCGAATAGCCGCGTCCGCGGTAAAGGACTACTTGGTTGCTTATGCAGTTCATAGACAAGTAAATGGATACTACTAAAAGCCTCAAGATAAGTGTGAGTACCGCGGATGGCCCTCTCGTGGGATGACGAGGGAGGATCCATGGTGGAGTATTGAGATGGTGATTAGTGGACTCGTGTGCGAAAACTATTTCACAAGTGATGTCTCGTAGGATAGCTTAGCCAAGAGTCAAAGCTGGCTTGCTGCAATGACCCCACTACCTTCTTGAGAATGAACATGTATAGTAGGATCTGTTGTAAGACTTGCTGAGTACCTTTGTACTCATGTTGCTTCAATTACTGTTTTCAGACGACAATACCGCCCCTTCTGATGGGTTCTACGTAGAACTCGACGACGACGAGTGACTTGCCACCCAGGTGGTGATCTAGGCTTGTGAAGGGCCTACGTAGATAGACATGCTTCGTCAAGCCTTCTTTCTTTCTAGCGTCTGTACCCAGACAGTTTGCTTCCGCATGTGCTTGTATGATTGTATGACTTGAGTGTCGGGTCATGTGACCCCTATCTGCATGAACAAGTTATGTAAGGCCCTCCGGAGCCCTTTAAATAAAGTACTTTGAGTTGTAGAGTTTTGTTGTGATGCCATGTTGTATTTGCACATATCGAGCATATTGTGTGTATGATTGAAATGCTTGGTATGTGTGGGATCCGACAATCTAGTTGTTTATCCTTGGCAGCCTCTCTTATGGGGAAATGTAGTCTAGTGCCTCCTTTAGCCATAGTAGTCCACTACAGCCCGGTTCACCGGAGTCCTGCTAGCCCAGCACTACTGCTCTGGACACCTGACTGGCCGGCATGTGATTCATATCGTTCCTGTGTCTGTCCCTTCGGGGAAATGTCACGCGGTGACATCCGGAGTCCTGCCTAGCCTGCTACAGCCCGGGTTCCCGGAGTCCTGTTAGCCCAGTGCTACAGCCCGGATTCACACGCTGCTGACCGACACATTCGATGTTGATTCATGTATGCCTGTCCCCAGACGTTAGTGCCGCTTTGGGTTCACGACTAGCCATGTCGGCCCGGGTTCTCTGTCATATGGATGCTAGCGACATTGTCATATACGTGAGCCAAAAGGCGCAAACGGTCCCGGGCCATGGTAAGGCGACACCCGTGGGAGTACCGTGCATGAGGCCGCAATGTGATATGAGGTGTTACAGGCTAGATCGGTGGGACTTGGAATCGGGGTCCTGACAGCGTTGGCATCAGAGCCGGACTGCTTGTAGGTGCGATAAGCCAAACTGGTCGATGTCGAGTCTAGAAATGCTTTAGTTATATATAGGGGAATTGATTGTGGGAGGGAACGTAAGGTGATTTTACTCCTTTACCTCATGCCCTCTGATCTGAGTCATTCTCTTCTCATTCTACGTGGGTTAAGGACTAGGCTCTCTCCTCTCTATCAGGTCACGTGTTACTAATCCGTAGTAACTTATAGGATTGTTGGTTCCATGCTTCGGTTCAGTCTCTACTACCTTAGTATGATGTCGGTTGAACCAGAACCTTGACATGATGTTGTTGAGTGGTATTGCAAACTGTTGCGAATGTCTCAAATCCTTTTCCGAGCATTTACAGCCGTTATGCTGGCCGAATTCTCCTAGAAATACTAATGCCTTGCATTATTCCGTGCTTTCAGATGGCCACCCGTTCCCAGAATCAAGTGGTTCGTCTGACCCGGTGCCTCAGCGTACCTGGTCACACGGCCATGCTGGTCCGAGTGATGGTTGAGATAGGCTATCGTTGGTATCCCGAGTATACCGTCGAGGAGCAGTTTTGAGACTTTAACCAAAGTCAATATCTTTGCACAGTCAGGATTTACCCATCCTATCCTGGAGCCACTGAACCCCTCCATTGCTCTTATGGACTTGGGGTTACCATCGAGATGTCCGTGCAGGACGCAGCTTACTCAATGATGACTATCATGCGAGCCAGAACTGCCTTGCTTCAGAACACTGATTTCTGCTATATGCCAGCAGCACTCCCTGGGGCACAGGGGTACTATCAGGCTACTTACTGTGATTCTACCCATGAGGACTCACTACTCCGCACCACCACCGAGATGCTTGAGGACAAGGACCGTGAGAATCGTGCCTTGCGAATGGAGCTCTTTAATGCTCGTGCTGATCACTAGGACACTCTGACACGGTTTGCACCTGCCGTGCAGGTTGGGTATATGGACATGAGGGACTTGTACCCCGTGCGATCTGGTCTGCCAGAATGTATGGAATGGCGTGATGTAGGAGGCATCACCCCTCCTCGTGGACCCCGTCTGCCACCGTTTGTTGGACCAAGGCCACACCCGAGTCCTTATGGACCGCAAGCTCCACAGGACCGACTGTTTCCAGATGATCATGTTCAGCTCCCAGGACATGGTGGTGACTTCTATGAAGATTACTACGGAGACGTCTGAGTTGGTAGTAGTTCCACTAGTATTGTAACAGTTGTAATCTCCACAGTCCTGCGTGTCTTGTGGGATACGACTTGGTGTGTATCACGTTCCGGAGGTGTAGAAAAATAATGTATAGGAGCTTGGAATGCCTCTGATGAGATGTATCGTCTTTCATCGTAGTTGTACCCTAGCCTGGGCTTGTACTAAACTATGTATGGCGTGTATGACCGTTGGTATATGTATGTCGGTTGCTATGTTACCATGTCATACTGATGATCATCTCTGCATTCCGTGTTATCCATTACATTCTGCATTTCCCTACCAAGATTTAGCCATCCTCGTCTAAACCGTTGCTTTGTTTCTCCTAGGATGGTTAACACCCGCAACAACCCTGCTGTCCAGGCGCAGGGTGAAGCTAGTGCAGCTAGGGGGGAGAATCTGCCCCAACCGCCTTCACTGGCCGAAGTTATGCTGGAGGCAGAAAGAAACAAGCGTGAGACTAACCGCTTGCTAGAGCAAATCGAGAAGAATACTGCACGTCACCAGAGGAACGACCTGGTGTCTATCAATGACTTTATCAAGTTGTACCCACCGAAGTTTAACCATTCCGTCGAGCCCCTTGATGCGGATGATTGGCTTTGCAGCATCACCCATAAGCTACGTTCTGCCAACGTAGCCGAAGCTGATAAGGTTACCTACGCGGCCTATCACCTTGAAGGCCCTGCTAGCCTTTGGTGGGAAAACTTTGAGGCTATGCGCCCAGCTGGCCAAATCACTACTTGGGCTGAATTCAGTGAGGCTTTCCGTGAGCATCACATTCCGGAGGGTCTCATAGATCGTAAGCGGGAAGAATTCTGCAACTTCACCCAAGGCAGACTGACCGTGGATGCATACAGCCGTGAGTTTGGAAATCTAGCACGCTATGCTCCTGAAGAGGTATCCACCGACGCCAAGAAGCAGGCAAGGTTCCGCAAGGGACTTAGCCCCGAGCTTCGCCGTGATCTTCGTCTGCACGAGTGCACCTCCTTCCAGAAGTTGGTCAATAAGGCCATGAGTGCCGAGACAGGACAAACTGACTATGACGCTACACGCAAGCACTCTCGCGATTTTGGTTCCTCATCCGGCTCCGGATCCCAGAAGCGCCGGGTCTGGATTCCAAACACTGCTCTGCCACCTAGGTTCACTCCGAGGCCATCCTTCGAGGCGCCTCGCCCCAACCAGCAGCATGCACCGCCCAAGGTCTATGGTGGCCCCGCTTCTAATGCTACTCCACGCCCCAATGTTGTGACATGCTTCAAGTGTGGAGAAACGGGTCACTATTTGCGCGAGTGCCCCCGAAACAACCTCAATCAACCTGGACAGTCCGTTGGCCGTGGTAAGCCAGCAGGAAGGACTTACTACGCCAAGCCAGCCACCACTGCACGTGGCCATGTCAACTATGTTTCAGCTGAAGAAACTCATGAGGATCCCAACGTCGTCCTTGGTACGCTCCTTGTTAATTGCCATCCGGCAACTGTTCTTTTCGATACCGGAGCATCTCATTCATTTATCTCTGAGAGCTATGCTCGATTGCACAACACCACATTTAGTGACATGCCTATCTCCATGGACATTCAAACTCCTGGTTCTAGATGGCAAACCTCTAGGATAAGCCATGGAAATGAAATTCTTGTCGACAGATTGGTCTTCCTTGCATCACTAATAGCTCTCAAGACCTCGGACATAAACATCATCTTGGGTATGGATTGGATGTCAGCTCATTATGCTAAGATTGATTGCTCTACTAGAACTGTTCAACTCACACATCCGTCGGGCAAGACAGTCAATGTTTTGACCCGAGTGTCTAAGCGTCAGCTTTACTCATTAAATGCCAACCCTCTTCCAGACCTCGAAGATGTGCCGGTAGTCCGTGACTTCCCGGATGTCTTCCCTGAAGAACTGCCAGGTATTCCACCTGACAGGGATGTTGAGTTCGTGATAGACCTTGTTCCAGGAACCGTTCCAATCTCTAGAAGACCTCATAAGATGGCACCCCTAGAGCTAGCCGAGCTTAAGAAACAACTCGATGAGTCCTTGAAAAAGGGTTTCATCCGTCCTAGTTCCTCTCCGTGGGCTTGCCCCGTCCTCTTCGTCAAGAAGAAGGATGGTACGGATCGGATGGTTGTAGATTACCGACCGGTCAACCTAGTCACTATCAAGAACAAGTATCCGCTTCCCAGGATCAACGACCTGTATGATCAGCTCGCTGGATCCTCAGTCTTCTCTAAAATGGATCTGAGGTTGGGCTACCATCAAATCAAAATCAAGAACGGGGACATTCCTAAAACGGCCTTTGTTACTCGTTATGGCCAATACAAGTATACCGTCATGTCTTTCGGTTTAACCAATGCTCCAGCCACCTTCTCTCGGTTAATGAACTCAATCTTCATGGAGTATTTGGATAAATTCGTCGTGGTATACCTCGATGATATACTCATCTACTCCAGGAACGAGGCAGAACATGCCCAGCATCTAAGGCTAGTACTGACGAAACTTCAAGAGCATCGCCTTTATGCTAAATTCTCTAAGTGCGAATTCTGGTTGCCAGAAGTGACCTATCTAGGCCATGTAATCTTTGGTAAGGGTATTGCTGTCAATCCCGAGCGAGTTCAAGCCATCCTTGATTGGACTCCACCTGAATCGGTCAAGCAAGTTCGGAGTTTCCTTGGCTTAGCGAGCTACTGTCGCCGCTTCGTCGAGAATTTCTCCAAGGTTGCTAAACCTCTAACCGAACTCCTCAAGAAAGATAAAAGGTTCGAGTGGACCCCACAGTGCGAGTTCAGCTTTCAGGAACTGAAAAGACGCCTGACATCTGCCCCCGTACTCGTACCACCAGATTTTTCTAAGGACTTTGTTATCTATTGCGATGCCTCGCGACAAGGACTAGGTTGCATACTCATGCAAGATCGCCACGTGATTGCCTACGCTTCCCGACAGTTGCGTCCACATGAGGATAATTATCCCACACATGATCTAGAGCTTGCAGACGTAGTCCATGCACTCAAAACATGGCGACATTACCTTCTCGGTAATCGTTGCGAGATTTTCACCGATCACCAGAGTCTGAAATACATATTCACCCAACCGGATCTGAATCTCAGGCAAAGACGTTGGGTCGAGTTGATCACAGATTACGACTTAGGAATAACTTACACCCCGGGCAAAGCCAACGTCATGGCTGATGCGCTATGCCGTAAATCCTATTGTAACAACTTGATGTTACAACAAAGTCAACCACTTCTCCACGAGGAATTCTGTAAGCTTAACCTTCACATTGTTCCTCGAGGATTTCTATCCACCCTGGTGGCGAAACCTACCCTCACGGATCAGATCATCAAAGCTCAGAAGGTAGATCCGGGAATCTCCCGTATTAAGAGAAACATCAAGAAGGGAGTTGCGGATTGTTTCTCCGTTGATGACCAAGGTGTTGTGTTCTTTGGAGACCGCCTAGTGGTTCCCAAGGTACGCAACCTGAGGCGATTGATCCTTAAGGAAGCTCATGAATCTCCTCTCACCATTCATCCCGGTAGTACTAAAATGTATCAAGACCTACGCCAGAGGTTTTGGTGGACTAGGATGAAGAGAGAAATTGCTCAATACATTGCTAATTGCGACGTCTGCTGTCGTGTTAAAGCAGAGCATCAACGGCCTGCTGGCACCCTTCAGCCTCTGGCTATTCCTGAATGGAAATGGGATAAAATCGGTATGGATTTCATTACCGGGTTTCCCAGGACCAAGAGAGGGAATAATGCTATCTTCGTTGTTGTCGATCGTCTTTCCAAAGTAGCCCACTTCCTACCTGTTCGTGAGAGTATAACCGCTAGCCAGCTAGCAGACTGTACATCTCCCGAATAGCGTCTCTTCATGGTGTTCCATTGGAAATTAACTCAGACCATGGAAGTCTCTTCATCTCTCGATTTTGGGAAAGTTTCCAAAATGCTATGGGAACTCGTCTCTCTTTTAGCACCGCCTTTCACCCTCAATCAAGTGGTCAGGTAGAACGAGTTAATCAAATTCTGGAGGATATGCTCCGAGCTTCTGTCATCTCGTTTGGCATGGATTGGGAGAAATGCCTTCCATTCGCCGAGTTCGCTTATAACAATAGTTATCAAGCTAGCTTGGGCAAAGCCCCTTTCGAGGTTCTCTATGGACGAAAATGTCGAACGCCTCTTAACTGGTCAGAAACAGGGGAAAGACAACTCTTTGGCCCGGATATGATTCAGGAAGCAGAAGAGCAGGTTCGCATTATTCGTGAGAAATTGAAAACAGCCCAATCTCGCCAAAAGAGCCATTATGACCGCAAACATAAAGCTATGACTTTTGAGGTTGACGAGAAGGCTTACCTTCGGGTGACTCCTTTAAATGGAACCCATCGATTCCGTATCAAAGGCAAATTGGCTCCTCGTTACATTGGACCCTTTCGCTTTCTTGCCAAGTGAGGAGAAGTTGCCTACCAATTGGAACTACCCCCGCATCTTTCCAAGGTTCATGACGTCTTCCACGTTTCCCAACTCAGGCGTTGCTTCTCGGATCCTATCCGTGGAGTGGACCACGAAACGCTTGATCTCCAAGATAATCTCACATATCGGGAATATCCCGTTCGAATCCTTGATCAAGCCGAGCGTACCACTCGACGCCAAAACATCAAGTTTCTCAAGGTTCAATGGTCACACCATTCCGAGAAAGAAGCTACTGGGGAAAGGGAGGATCATCTTCGACTTGAGTACCCCACCTTCTTCCCAACGGATCCTAAATCTCGGGACGAGATTCTTTTGAGTGGGGGTGAGTTGTCACATCCTAGCTAGTTCATGCATTAGAGTGTTGCATCATGTCTATTTTTTCACAGAAACTTGAAATGGGGATGCCACAAACCCCCAGCACCCCCCTGAAACAACTAGGGTTTACTAAAATCCTTTTCAATGAACCTGAAATGCCCTCCATAAATGTTCACCATCTTTGGTCCTGGCTAAAACCTCTGCCAAAAATGGTTTCATATTTTTGGAGGCCATTTTGGATTTATGCACAAGCCATAAGTATTTGCATTTGGGCATTTTAAATCCTATAAATATTTTCAAATGCCCAAATAATCTTGAAGGTATTTTTAGGCTGTTGAGAATAATTTCAAAGGTGCCTTAGAATATTTTCAGGATTTTCCCAAATGAAATAGTATTTTTACTATTTCAAAACACAGAACAGAAATAAATAAAAAGAGAGAAAACAGAAAGCAGAGAGGACTTACCTGGCAGCCCACCTGGCGGCCCAGCACTGTGCTGGCCCGCGCCAGTCAGCTGCCTGCTCTCGCCAGAGCAGACAGAGAGGTGACGCCGGCGAGCGCGAGCTCGCCACGGCGCCACCTGCTTGCCGCCTCGCCCGTGGATGCGCTGGACGACCCCCCACGACGCGCCCCCGAGCCTCTGGACACCCCCTTTCTCCCCCATCGCCTCTCCCTCGCCTTTCTCCACCATGGCCGACGCAGCCGCTGCCACCTCGCCGGAGTAGCCGCGCCCACCGTCGACCTCGCGCCGTCCCACCGTGTCCAACAGCTCCGCCGTCGCCTACTCCTTCGAGCAGGTCGAGCCCCGAGCGCTCGCTTGCCCCGGAGCCTCTGCTCCGACCCCGCCTTCGCCGCTCACCGTCGGAGATCCCCTCCGCCGTCACCACTGCAAGAGCTCGCCTCCAACCTCGCCGTCCGCTCCGTCGCAACCACCGTGAGCCTGGCCACCTTCCCATCCTCTCCTTTCTCCCTCTCGAGCTCCGCAGCCACTGCATGTAGCTCACCCGTACGTGCCGCCGCACGAGCTCGTCGCCGACGAGGCTCCGGCAATCCAACAGTCGCACCACCGTGGCCGTTAGCTCCACCGCATCGCCAGGAACCCGTAGCACCATCGCACGTCCCTCGCCCTGCTCTCTAGCAACGGATTCGACTACGCCCGTACCCCGGCAGCCGCACGGCTCATCGCCGGCATCGATTCCGGCGACCCCGAGCTCCACCACCACCACCAGTCGATGCGGTTTGCTCCCAGCTACACGTAGGTGCCCTCCGCCGTCCATTTGGTCGCCGGAGGAGGAATCCCGCACTCCACCGCCACGTCTGGACGTCGCCGGCGGCTAAACGCTGGCGAGTCCGCATGGTTTGACCACGGGTTGACCCCCCAGAGTCACTGACAAGTGGGGCCCGCCTGCTAGATAATCTGATTTAGAGTTTAAAATTAATCCTAATTAGATAATTACCTAACAGTGACACTGACACAGGGGACCCACACGTCAGGTTTGACCTGGATGACCCCATTGACCGCTGACGTCATCATGACACACTGCTGACGCATTAAGCAATTTAATTACTGGAATTATTCTTATATTGGAAATTCCAGAAATTATCACAAACTTCAAAAAATCATAGAAAATAATCTATAGCTCAGAATGAAAAGATTTATATATGAAAAATGATCAGAAAAATCCATTCTATCCATCTGTACTGGTTTCATGCATGTTTAAGCAAGTTAACCTACTGTTTATTGCAGAACAAGATAAAGCACTAACATGGGCCATTTATGAACTTGGAATTTGAATCTTTGATTCAAAATAGTCCAAACCCATCTGGCCTTAGTTGCATTAGCCCAATACATCCATCTTGCCATGTCTCATGCATGCATCATATTGTTGCACTTGCTTGGTGTTGATTGTACTTCGGTATGTTCATTGTGGTAGGTCCTGCCTCCGAGGATATTCACGAGTATCCAACCGAAGGGCAGTATCCCACCACCACTCCGTCAGGCAAGCAACCCATTGATCATTTCGATACAAACCCATCTTCTCGCTTCTGCTCTCATTTACTGCATTAAGACAACGCGATTCAAACTGCTGTGTGTTGCGGTAGTTGAACCCACTTTCCTTTGCATGACCTGTCATTGCCACAGTAACTAGATGAAACCCACTAGCATGTGTAGGAGTTGATTGAGCCATGTTGTGTTCCTACAATGCTATGCTTGCTACGCTTAGAGTCGTGTCAGGTCTGGCTCATCAGGGTGATGAACTAGAGTGAAAGTGTGTGTCGGGAATGAGAGTGAGGTGTTGAATATGATTTGGTAAAGGTATCGATGGGAGGCCATGTAGGAGTACATGGTGGGTTGTTTCATTGATACCGTCCCTAAGAACTGAGATCTGTATGCGTGATTTAAGATTCAGCTACTACCACGCATTGGGCCCGAAACCAATGGACCCCCTCGGCTTCTTAATCACCCTTGTCCTCTGTCCAGGAGTTGCACGTAGTTTCTGGTGTTTGTAGTAAGCTGGAGGCCGTGGACAACGCTGACCAAGGGGTGGGCTGTGATGCGGTAGGCTCGTGGCCCGGTGTACCGAGTCGCCCGTTTGGTGTCTCGGGAACCCTGCACACATCGTTCGTGGCCGTATGTGGAAACCTCGGCCGGACTCCCTGCGGATGGAACCTGAATAGGCGATAAACCTGGACTAGAGACTCGAGTGTTTAGGTAGGCTGTGGCCGACACCCACGTTGGGCTTCCGCTTGAAGGTTGCCGAGTACACGTCGTGTAGCGACGATAAGTGGTGAGAGCGTGTGTGACGAAGTACACCCCTGCAGGGTATAAAACTATTCGAATAGCCGCGTCCGCGGTAAAGGACTACTTGGTCGCTTATGCAGTTCATAGACAAGTAAATGGATACTACTAAAAGCCTCAAGATAAGTGTGAGTACCGCAGATGGCCCTCTCGTGGGATGATGAGGGAGGATCCACGGTGGAGTATTGAGATGGTGATTAGTGGACTCGTGTGCGAAAACTATTTCACAAGTGATGTCTCGTAGGATAGCTTAGCCAAGAGTCAAAGCTGGCTTGCTACAATAACCCCACTACCTTCTTGAGAATGAACATGTATAGTAGGATCTGTTGTAAGACTTGCTGAGTACCTTTGTACTCATGTTGCTTCAATTACTATTTTCAGACGACAACACCGCCCCTTCTGATGGGTTCTACGTAGAACTCGACAACGACGAGTGAGTTGTCACCCAGGTGGTGATCTAAGCTTGTGAAGGGCCTACGTAGATAGACAGGCTTCGTCAAGCCTTCTTTCTTTCTAGCGTCTGTACCCACACAGTTTGCTTCCGCATGTGCTTGTATAATTGTATGACTTGAGTGTCGGGTCATGTGACCCCTATCTGTATTAACAAGTTATGTAAGGCTCTCCGGAGCCCTTTAAATAAAGTACTTTGAGTTGTAGAGTTTTGTTGTGATGCCATGTTGTATTTGCACATATCGAGCATATTGTGTGTATGATTGAAATGCTTGGAATGTGTGGGATCCGACAATCTAGTTGTTTATCCTTGGCAGCCTCTCTTATGGGGAAATGTAGTCTAGTGCCTCCTTGAGCCATAGTAGTCCACTACAGCCCGGTTCACCGGAGTCCTGCTAGCCCAGCACTACTGCTCTGGACACCTGACTGGCCGGCATGTGATTCATATCGTTCCTGTGTCTGTCCCTTCGGGGAAATGTCACGCGGTGACATCCGGAGTCCTGCCTAGCCTGCTACAGCCCGGGTTCCCGGAGTCCTGTTAGCCCAGTGCTACAGCCTGGATTCACACGCTGCTGACCAACACGTTCGATGTTGATTCATGTATGCCCGTCGCCATACGTTAGTGCCGCTTTGGGTTCACGACTAGCCATGTCGGCCCGGGTTCTCTGTCATATGGATGCTAGCGACATTGTCATATACGTGAGCCAAAAGGCGCAAACGGTCCCGGGCCATGGTAAGGCGACACCCGTGGGAGTACCATGCGTGAGGCCGCAATGTGATATGAGGTGTTACAGGCTAGATCGGTGTGACTTGGAATCGGGGTCCTGACACCAGTACACACCCATTCCACATTCCGATGCCAGGAATCACCCTAGGAAACGTTCAAGAAACACTTTGAGACGGGGAGGATACAACCTCGCGTAGCATGGGATCAAATTTATATCGCGCGCTCTAAGGGGTGCCCCCTTCTCGGTCCCAACCGGAAACACCCATGCCCCCTGACCGGATGACTGGCTTAATCTAGGGCCATGGAACCCTCATCCAGGCCCCTCTATTTGGTGTGTACAAGGAAAGAGGTTTGCAACTTACTAAACCGTATTCTTTGCAGAAAACATGTGGCAGCACGGGAGAGGACGAACGATAACGTGGCTCGGTCCACGTTAACGTCGGAGTTTATCGGATGACATAAGACTGGCATGCTATAACAATACCATCTTACTACCTCTCATGTCACCACATGATCAGGTCGTCTCTCATCAAGAGATCACAGTAAAACTTCGAAGCACACGGTTAGTTGCCTTGCATGCAACGTAACACTCACCGATGCTCATATGCTATGCACAAACTATTCAAGCAAACATGCAAAACACCCATCATATCAAAGGTTCAAACATGCTTGCCTGGTTCGGAGAAGTCGGAGTCTAGCTCGGCGAAGTTCGCGGCTCCGCCACCTCCTCCGGAACCTACGGTATAACGAAACCGTATACTAACGTGAAAACCGTTGCGTGCATAACAATTGTTCCAAATTTTTTCCAAATAAATACTATAAAAAACTAGACAAAAATATAAGACTGATAGAAAAAGAATCAATCCAAAAGCATCTTTTATTTAAAAGATATAAGGGTTTTAGTCCAAGGACTGATCTGTGATGAAACAGAAAAGATCCAGGGACTTGTTTGAAAAAGCAGAAAACGCTTCGGTAAGAAATACGTTAGCCCAGAGAGAAAACACATTCTTCCCGAAGGCGTTTTCAGAAAACGGTTCGAAGGGGAAAAGAAGAGAGGCTGACGGGGGGTCCCACCCGTCAGGTTCAAAAGTCCAACAGAGTTCGCCGGCGCCCGAAGGCTGCGGTGGTCGCCGGCGTTGAACCACGGCGAGGCAGAGCGATCGGAGGGTACCTACGGGTTCAGGGTGTTCTTCCGCGTCGGTGGGTGGTGGACTTGACCATCGGAGAGCACCACGTCGACGGCGACCCTATCTCCGGCGGACGGTGGTTCGGGCGATGGTGGAATACTCCGGTGGGTGCTGCAAACTTCAAATTGGCGCGCGGGTCAGAGATGTGGATGCACTAGGAGGCTACTGGCAAGAGTTGAGAGGCAGGGGTGCATGCACGGGAGCGAATCGTGCTGGATCCCGAAGCGGGTCGAGGCGGCCGGAGTTGGGGAAGAAGACTCCCTCGGGGTCTGCCCAGTGGCTTGGCGTGGTGCTAGTGGTGGGTAGAGGTGGTGCGGGTTCAAGTTCGAGCTCGGGACCTCCTTTTATAGGCGATCCGAGGAGGTGGCCGTGAACGGGATAACGCCGGCGAGAAATTACGGCGAGGCAGAGGTTGGGCAGGGGGTTTAGGTGGCTAGGCATCATCGTGGAGGATCACTGGCGCCGTTTCTCTGCTCAAACCTCGGTCGGGCTTGCGTAATCCACTGGCCCTCGACGGAACGGCCGTACGGGCACGACGGTGGCAGGGAGCGCGCTCCGCGCCTTCCAGTTCATGACGACGGACCTGCAGCGTGCACGGGTGAGTGGACGGCCACGGGGTGGCCTCTGGTGGCTTGGGCGGCGCTGGATGGCGCCGTCCAACGCTGCGCCTCTCTGGCAGCCGCAAAGGGCGCTGCTGCCGGCACTCACGGGGAGGCGCACCTCCACCAGCTCGTCGCCGACGCCCGCAAGCTTCCAGGCGATCGTGCGGCACAGGGATAAGAAGGAGGCACAGGGCGCAAGGCGCCACCGCGGCTACTGGCGAGATCGAGGAGTGGTTCTGAAGAAAACGACAGCGGCTCACTGAAACTGTATACTGAACTTTCTGAACTTGACAGTAACAGTGCCCTTCAGGTGTTCGACGAAATGATTTGGCATGAGGAATTTTTTTTCCGGAGCTGGGACTTGGTGAGGTAACCTCTCGATGCATCCAGAGGCTGCCTGAATTTTCTCAGATTTTTAGGAGGAGAAAACAAATGAATTTCATCAAATTTGACAAATATGGTCCAAACTTGCAGCAAGCACAATTTGAAATTTTTGAACTGGAGACCAGTGGATCTTCATGGATCTTGGTTGAGGGCTCTAAGGACTAGCCAGGGAAATTTGTTTGGAGGCAAAACTCAAAGGAGAAATGGTAGTTCCTTTGTAAATCTCCAAGAGCCAAAGTAGAGGATAGAAAAAGATTTTGATTAGAAATAAATGGAAACAAAATCATGGGGGAGTTCAACTTGCTGGATTTGAAGTTTATCTAGACACAAAGAGGGGAGATGGCTTTTGGGAGAGGATTTCCACTAAGGTCATGGCAAGAGGAGATTTTGAAAGGGGAAGAATCACTCCAAATGCCATAGGGCTATTTTAAAAAGGAGAAGATTTTTCAAAAACTTTCCCAATGAAAAACATTGGTGTTGAGTCAACATAAGATGAAAAACCTCCAAGACCAAAGATCAAGTCTTGGGTGAAACCAAACAAAATACTTGTTATAAAAGAATTTTTTTTTGAGAGGGAGAGTTCTTTAGAAGAAAAATTTAAATACCCTCCTTCAAATCAAATAAAGATTTTGATAAAACCAAAAATAAAATTTTTTGGTGTCACACCGAGCACCGGACAGCGTATCAGGGGCTACTGACTATATGGATTTTTTCTCTATTATTTACCTCAAAACCTATCAGCAGGTTGCTGCCGGTTTCGTTCAGTCCACTCTTGGCGGACTGAACCTTCTCGATCACCGCGCTCATAAGAACACGGTGCTCGTCCATAATGGAGGCGCCTCGTAGCGCCTCCATCAGGTTATCCGGCGCCCCTGGATGGACAGGGGCCACCTGCGAAAACGGTGCACCCCCCTCCTTCAAAGGGGGCTGCCCGCCCGACTCCGGAGCCATATGGGTGTCCGGAATGGTATCCGGCTGAGGGCCAAGCTGGATGCGGCCCTCTTCGCCAGTCTCCATGGGGATCGTTTCCTCCATGTGTCGGCAGTGGAGGCTTCGCCTCACGGCGCCTCCCAGACATCGTCCCGGGTTCCTCCCCAGCTTGGATCGGCCCTCCGGGACAGCGCCTCAGCGTCGTCCCAGGCCCCAGGGGATTAAGCAGGCGGTGGCGACTGGCTCGCCATCTCCGACGAAGCCAACGAACTTCCAGACGAGGATCGCTGGATTAGGTCGCGGGTCGGACTGCAATAGTACGGTTAACTACATCAAGATAATTGAGAGAAAGGGCTGGATGTGCGCATAAATAAGCCATGTCACTTACGATGTGTCCTGGGGCTTTGTGCGGGGGCGTCGCTCCGGACTACTGTCTACGTCCCACGCAGTATTGGCCGCCGGAACGCCCTTCCCCTTTATAGGCGCCTCCGCCTCTAGATGTGCCGGAGCCGCCCTCTTCTTCTTCCTCTCCTCAGGGGGAGGATTGTTTTCTTCCTCCTCCTCCTCTCCCCCGTCATTGTCCTCAGGGACAGAGGAATGAGTTTTGTCATCTTCGGACGCCGCGTCCGAAGTACCCTTACGACGGAGGCCGCTCTTGGCCCCCTTTGCCTTCTTGGCCTTCTTCTCCGGCGCCTTATATGGCGCCGGTACTAGCATCTCCGCCAAGCGCGGGATGACTGGTTCTTCAGGCAGCGGAGCCGGACACTGGATCCGCTTCGCCCTCTCCGTCCAGTCCTGAAGGAGCAATAACAAAGGCTCAGACATCATCCTCGAAACAATTAAGTTGAGGACTCGTTCGAAATAACATACCTTGCTGGCGGGGTGTGTACAATCCTGACCACGTTCTGAATCGGTGGTTGGAGGTTTCTCATTGCCCTTGAAGAGCAATTTCCATGCGCCCTCGTGCGTAGTCCCGAAGAGCCTCACTAGGGTCCGATGCTTCTTGGGATTGAACTCCCACAGCGGCCGGCTTCAGTGCTGGCATGGAAGGATCCGGCAAACTAACATCACCTGGATCACATCAACGAGCTTGACGCTCTTGGTCACCATGCTCTGAACACGCGTCTACAGCGCTATCAGCTCGTCAGGCGAACACCAGTCCGGACTCTTCTTGACCCAGGAGGTGAGTCGCATAGGAGCGCCGGGGCAGAATTCAGCAGCCGCGGCCCAGGAGGTGTTTCGTGGCTCTGTAACGTAGAACCACTGCTTCTGCCACTCCTTTACCGTATCCACAAAGGTGCTTTTCGGCCAAGAGACATTGGACAATTTACTCACCATTGCCCCTCCGCACTCCGCGTGCTGGTCATCTACCACCTTCGGCTTCACGTTGAAGACTTTGAGCCACAGTCTGAAGTGGGGGTGGATGCGGAGGAAGGCCTCGCATACGACGATAAACGCTGAAATGTTGAGGAAAGAATTCGGGGACAGATCATGGAAATCTACCCTGTAATAATACATTAGCCCGCGGACGAAGGGGTGAAGTGGAAACCCTAGCCCGCGGAAGAAATGGGGGATGAATACCACCCTCTCTGCGGGCTCCGGCGTGGGGACGATCTGTCCCCCGGCTGGCAGACGGTGGGCGATCTCTTTCGCCAAATATCCGGCCGCCCGGAGCTCAGTAATGTCCTCCTCCGTGACGGAGGAGACCATCCACTTGCCCTGACCACCGGATCCGGACATGGTTGCTGGGGTGGAAAGGAGATTGGAACTTGGGTGGTGGAGCTCAAGGTTGGGAAGGCAGAGACAGAGAGAAAGCGTGAGAACAGGAAGGGGGAATCCTTATCTCCTTATAAAGGCAACAAATATTAAACGCCTCCTCACTCGCCTTGAGATTCGCCTATTCCCAAGGGCTGTGTAAACGACACGGTTGGGTTACCCATGCCTGCATTGATGAGAATCCCGCGATAAGGGGACACGATCTTTGCTTTGACAAGACGTGCCAATAAAACTGCTTCTTGAGACGTGGGGCGATGGGCTAGCCAACGGTTGGAAATAATAACCGGGCAGGCGTGATACAATGTCATAAAAAATTGTCAGCGGATGGGACTCATGTAAAGTATATAAGTTCTCTCTGCGGTTGTGTGTGGTGTGTAACAGGTCCGGATACAATCATCGCATCCGAAGACTATCTTGGAGTTCGGAAAAGGGGGAACCCGCCTTGCAATGCCGAAGACAATCTGCCCCGGACTCCTCGTCATTGAAGCCAGGTTCAGGGGCTACTGAGGGAGTCCTGGACTAAGGGGTCCTCGGGCGTCCGGCCAGTTATCTGTTAGGCCGGACTGATGGGCTATGAAGACATGAAGACCGAAGACTATACCTGTGTCCGGATTGGACTCTACTTGGTGTGGAAGGCAAGCTGGGCGACCGATTTTGAAGATTTCCTCCTATGTGACCGACTCCATGTAACCCTAGATCTCTCCGGTGTCTATATAAACCAGAGGGCATAGTACGGATAGGACAGATTCATTACCATATACTCATAGGCTAGAATTCTAGGGTTTAGCCATTACGATCTCGCTGTAGATCAACTCTTGTAACACTCATATTCATCAAGATCAATCAAGCAGGAAGTAGGGTATTACCTCCATAGAGAGGGCCCGAACCTGGGTAAACATTGTGTCCCCCGTCTCCTGTTACCATCGATCCTAGACGCACAGTTCGGGACCCCCTACCCGAGATCCGCCGGTTTTGACACCGACAGAGGGCGTCAGCTCTGGGGACCTCTTCGTCCCCGTCCAACTCTTTGCGTTTGGCAGCATCATGCTGCACGCCAACCCAACTGGTCATCTAGAACAAATCAATAGTTTCGCCCCAAGCACCGGATTAGATTCGGCAATCTGGAGTACGTCGCAGACGCTCAAGGTGATCTGGTCTTCGCCGGATTCGCAGCCTCATCGGGTATCCGTGTGGGCCCTACCATACCCGCTCTGGAGCTTTCCCCCGATCCGATCTACGGATCGGCCTCAACCCTTTGGACGGCCTTAAGCTCGGCCAGCTCCCCTCTGTTCGGAGACCAGGGATTCCCTCTAGCCATGCCTACCGAAGACCCAGCTTCTGGCCTTAGCGCGGAGGCAGTGTTCGAATGCCAAGAGTCACTCTCGGCCGAATCCTCTGCTCATGACACGCCTCTGGTCTCGAGCTACGGCGAAGGGTCGACGTTCAAAAGCCAGGAATCATCCCTGGCTGAACTCCCCCTCATCAACTCGGCTTCGAGCCAGGTTTTGCCCTTGGTTCCTTACGACGGTCCGACCCCGGGCCTCGAGGTTAACTCGACCCTTGAAGACCAAGATCCAGTCCGGGCCCAGATCATTCCTTGCCTCGCCATGTCGAAGACTGGCCCTGAACAGCCACCGAGTACTAGTCCGGTGACCCTCGCCTTATTAAACGAGGCGCTGGACCGAATCCAGATGATGGCTATTCGGGAGGGTCCACCTCCTCCTGCGTTCAGCGGCCCCTTGAGGCAGATTTCAGGGAATTTTATGTCCCACCCACCACCCACTTAGTAGCCACAGTCGAAGACTTAACGAACATGTTGGAATACACATCGGGAAACGCTGAATATATGGACAAGGATAGTGGAGCCACGGCTAACACCAATGCTGCTCCCCCCGTCACCGGCCACTGGACGGTCACGTCCATCTATGACGTCTACATGGTGGACACCCTGAAAGAAGACAACGGCTCTCCCGGGAAGGATAACGGCAGGCCCAGCGATGAGCCTCCGAAGCACCGCAGACAACGCCGCCGCTCCAAGGCGCGTCGAAGCCATGCGAGCAACGCAGACACTGGAGAAAATGCCACCCCGGACAATGCGGACAACCTTGACGACCCCAGCGCTGACGAACAACCACAAGTCAATCATGAGGAGCATGAGGATCCCCTCGATCCCGAATACCTTGATGACTCTGAAGACAACAAGTACCCCCCCCCTTTCTGAAGAGGAGGTGAGTTTGGGTGACGAAGATTTCATCGTCCCTGAAGACCCACTGGATCAAGAGCCATTCAAGCGGCGGCTCATTGCCACTGCGCACAGCCTGAAGAAACAGCGGCAGAGAATAAAGGCCGAACATGATACACTTAATGAGAGATGGACTAAAGTCCTGGATGCTGAAGAGGAGTATGACCACAAGCAACAGACGAAAAGTTACCCAAAACGGAAGCGACTGCCGCAATTCGATGACGAGGCCATAGAGCCAGCACCTCCAAGGTACACTCAGGCAGATCAACCAGACCGCCCCCCTCGATGACGAGATCAGACAGTTGACAAAGCCGAACAACCTCCCACTCACACTCGCCGTCAAGGCAAGGAACCATTACAGCCATGTTATGAGTATGACCTCTCCTGTGACCTGGATGCTCGGGCAGGCCTGACAAGGTCCATCTATAGGCCCAAAAGAGATCCTCCTGCTAGACTGGACGAGTATAAATCCTGGCTAGACCGAAATGATAGAGCCCGGGAACTGCAACGAGCCCGGATGATAGATGATCTCCCACGCGACGTAGACCGAGTCAGTTGTGCTGCTCACCCCCTTTGCTTCACGGATAGAGTGATGAAGCACCAATTCCCAGAAGGTTTCAAACCTATGAACATTGAGCCCTATGACGGGACAACAGATCCTGTAGTATGGATCAAAAATTTTCTATTACACATCCATATGGCACGAGGAGACGACCTCCATGCCATCAAGTACCTACCATTAAAGCTGAAGGGTCCGGCCAGGCACTGGCTAAACAGCCTTCCCGAAGACTCCATAGGGTGTTGGGAGGAGCTTGAGGAGGCCTCCCGAGCCAACTTTTAGGGCACTTATGTCCGGCCCCCAGACGCCGATGACCCGAGCCACGTAATGCAGCAGCTCGGTGAGCCAGCCTAGCAATTTTGGAACCGGTTTTTGACCAAGAAGAACCAGATCGTTGACCATCCGGACGCTGAAGCTAGAGCCGCCTTTAAGCACATCATTCGGGATGAATGGCTAGCACGCCAGCTTGGCCAAGACAAGCCGAGAACGATGTTCGCGCTTACCTCCCTAACGACCCGCTTCTACGCTGGAGAGGACAGTTGGCTGGCTCGTAGAAGCACCAACCCTGACACCCCAAGCACCTCAGAAGTCCAGGAAGGGAACGGGAAGCCACGAAGGAACAAGAACAAACGCCGCCATAACGAGGACGAAGCTGACGAGACGACAGTGAATGCCGGATTTCGTAATCCAAATTTTGGGTCACGGAAAAAGCCTTCTAAAGGAAACCAGGATGGCCCAACCAAGCTGGACGCAATCCTGGACAGGCCCTGCCAGGTTCATGGCACCGCCGAAAAGCCCGCCAACCACTCCAACCACAATTGTTGGGTGATAAAGCAGTCCGACAAGCTCCAAGCCGAAGACTCGGGCAAAAGCCCACGAAGCAAGGACGATGAGGAGCCCCGCAGGCCGAACACTGGATGCCAAAAACCCTTCCCTTCCGAGGTCAAGACGGTGAACATGATCTACGCCCCCATATACCAAGGAAGGAGAGGAAGCGCACATTGCGGGATGTGTACGCCATCGAGCCCGTAACGCCGAAATTCAACCCGTGGTCGGCTTGCCCGATCAACTTTGACTATAGAGATCATCCGACAAGTATCTGTCATAGAGGATCAGTGGCCCTGGTACTTGACCCCATTATCGATGGGTACCACCTCACGAGAGACCTAATGGATGGAGGCAGTAGCCTCATTCTGATCTATGCAGACACAGTGAGGAAAATGGGGATCGATCCGTCAAGGATCAAACCCAGCAACACCTCCTTTAAGGGGGTTATTCTGGGCGTAGAGGCCCGATGCTCACGCATGGTAACTCTGGAAGTGGTATTCGGCTCACCGGATAACTTCCGAAGTGAAGACTTGATCTTTGACATCGCCCCATTCCGCAGTGGCTATCATGCCCTCCTCAGCCGAACGGCGTTCGCCAAATTCAATGCCGTCCCGCATTATGCATACCTGAAGCTGAAGATGCCCGGTCCCTCGGGCATCATAACAATCAACGGCAACATGGAGTGCTCACTCCGGACTAAGGAACACACTGCGGCCCTGGCGGCCAAAGACCAAGCTGTCGCCAACGGGCCGAAGTATCAGCCCGCCGTAAAGGCCAGAGATACAACTAAACGGGCTCGAGCCCGATCCCCGTCACTGGAGCCCGCCTGTGTTCACCGCAAATAGGGACATGCTCCCCATGGCAAGCCCGCCTTCACCGTGCTCTATGTGCCTCGTTAGCACAACTTCGCTCTCAAGATACCATGGGCGGCCGTGGGGGCTCACATTAAACACATGTCTCCAAGTGTTCGGCTTAACCGAACTACGACATCACTACATCGTCGAATGACAACGGGCAGGACTCCAGACTCACTCAGCATCAAGCTACGACGGCAAGGATACATCTCAAGGTCCCTATCGAAGGCACCCCTCGCCAACATGCGGTGTTTTACATGGACGTCCAATCCCTCACCTCGCAGAAGCAAAGGCGCAGACGTGCAACAGGGCACAGTTGAGGCTTTGACCCACGCATCAAGGCCCTATGTAAACCTTTCTCTATAAAATTCTCTTTTTCTTACTTACCATAAAAATCCTAAGCAGTTCAAATTGTACAGATAGACGTCCAGAGCTTATGGAAAATAAAAACACCTTTTTACGGTGTTCGGGCATCCGCATTGTCTAGCCCTCTTCTCCCTTTTTCTTTTTTTGCTCTTCGAACAGCTAGGCATGCACACAATATATAACAAATACAACTCGGTTAATTGGCCGAAGGCTTGGTTTTCCCATAAGCTCTATGTACTAAGTCTAGCACCACTTTTCGTTGTGTGTTCGGCGTCTCGGATATGGCATTATATGCATGTCAGGACCCCGATTCCAAGTCACACCGATCTAGCCTGTAACACCTCATATCACATTGCGGCCTCACGCGCGGTACTCCCACGAGTGTCGCCTTACCATGGCCCGGGACCGTTTGCGTCTTTTGGCTCACGTATATGACAATGTCGCTAGCATCCATATGACAGAGAACCCGGGCCGACATGGCTAGTCGTGAACCCAAAGCGGCACTAACGTATGGGGACAGGCATACATGAGTCCACATCGAACGTGTCGGTCAGCAGCGTGTGAATCCGGGCTGTAGCACTGGGCTAACAGGACTCTGGGAACCCGGGCTATAGCAGGCTAGACAGGACTCCGGATGTCACCGCGTGACATTTCCCCGAAGGGACAGACACAGGAACGATATGACTCACATGCCGGCCAGTCAAGTGTCCAGAGCAGTAGTGCTGGGCTAGCAGGACTCCGGTGAACCGGGCTGTAGCGGACTACTATGGGTCAAGGAGGCACTAGACTACATTTCCCCATAAGAGAGACTGCCAAGGATAAACAACTAGATTGTCGGATCCCACAAATACCAAGCATTTAAAACATACACACAATATGCTCGATATGTGCAAATACAACATGGCATCACAACAAAACTCTACAATTCAAGTACTTTATTTAAAGGGCTCCGGAGAGCCTTACATAACTTGTTCATACAGATAGGGGTCACATGACCCGACACTCAAGTCATACAATCATACAAGCACATGCGGAAGCAAACTGTCTGGGTACAGACACTAGAAAGAAAGAAGGCTTGACGAAGCCTGTCTATCTACGTAGGCCCTTCACAAGCCTAGATCACCACCTGGGTGGCGCGTCACTCGTCGTCGTCGAGTTCTACGTAGAACCCGTCAGAAGGGGCGGTGTTGTCGTCTGAAAACAGTAATTAAAGCAACATGAGTACAAAGGTACTCAGCAAGTCTTACAACAGATCCTACTATACATGTTCATTCTCAAGAAGGTAGTGGGGTTATTGCAGCAAGCCAGCTTTGACTCTTGGCTAAGCTATCCTACGATACACCCCTTGTGAAATAGTTTTCGCTCACGAGTCCACTAATCACCAACTCAATACTCCACCGTGGATCCTCCCTCGTCATCCACGAGAGGGCCATCCGCGGTACTCACACTTATCTTGAGGCTTTTAGTAGTATCCATTTACTTGTCTATGAACTGCATAAGCGACCAAGTAGTCCTTTACCGCGGACGCGGCTATTCGAATAGTTTCATACCCTGCAGGGGTGTACTTCGTCACACACGCTCTCACCGCTTATCGTCGCTACAGACGTGTACTCGGCAACCTTCAAGCGGAAGCCCAACGTGGGTGTCGGCCACAGCCTACCTAAACACTCGAGTCTCTAGTCCAGGTTTATCGCCTATTCAGGTTCCATCCGCAGGGAGTCCGGCCGAGGTTTCCACATACGGCCCCGAACGATGTGTGCAGGGTTCCCGGTCACCAAACGGGCGACTCGGTACACCGGGCCATGAGCCTACCGCATCACAGCCCACCCCTTGGTCAGCGCTGTCCACGGCCTCCAGCTTACTACAAACACCAGAAACTACGTGCAACTCCTGGACAGAGGGCAAGGGTGATTAAGAAGCCGAGGGGGTCCATTGGTTTCGGGCCCAATGTGTGGTAGTAGCTGAATCTTAAATCACGCATACAGATCTCAGTTCTTAGGGACGGTCTCAATGTAACAACCCACCATGTACTCCTACATGGCCTCCCATCGATACCTTTACCAAATCGTATTCAACACTTCACTCTCATTACCGACACACGCACTTTCACTCTAGTTCATCACCCTGATGAGCCAGACCTGACACAACTCTAAGCGTAGCAAGCATAGCATTGTAGGAACACAACATGGCTCAATCAACTCCTACACATGCTAGTGGGTTTCATCTAGTTACTGTGGCAATGACAGGTCATGCAAAGGAAAGTGGGTTCAACTACCGCAACATACACAGCAGTTTGAATCGCGTTGTCTTAATGCAGTAAACGAGAGCAGAAGCGAGAAGATGGGTTTGTATCGAAATGATCAATGGGTTGCTTGCCTGACGGAGTGGTGGTGGGATACTGCCCTTCAGTTGGATACTCGTGAATATCCTCGGAGGCAGGACCTACCACAATGAACACATCGAAGCACAATCAACACCAAGCAAGTGCAACAATATGATGCATGCATGAGACATGGCAAAATGGATGTATTGGGCTAATGCAACTAAGACCAGATGGGTTTGGACTAATTTGAATCAAAGATTCAAATTCCAAGTTCATAAATGGCCCATATTAGTTCTTTACCTTGTTCTGTACAAAACAGTAGGTTAACTTGCTTAATCATGCATGAAACCAGTACAGATGGATAGAATGGATTTTTCTGATCATTTTTCATATATAAATCTTTTCATTCTGAGCTATAGATTATTTTCTATGATTTTTTGAAGTTTGTGATAATTTCTGGAATTTCCAATATAAGAATAATTCCAGTAAATGCTTTACTGCATCAGCCTGACGTCAGTGTGACGTCAGCCGGTCAACGGGGTCGTCCAGGTCAAACCTGACGTGTGGGTCCCCTGTGTCAGTGTCACTGTTAGATAATTAGTTAATTAGGATTAGTTTTAATCTCTAACTTAGGTTAATCAGCAGGCGGGCCCCACATGTCAGTGACCCTGGGGGGGGGGGGTCAAACCGTGGTCAAACCACGTTGACTCGCCGGCGTTTAGCCGCCGGCGACGTCCAGACACGGCGGTGGTGTGCGGGATTGCTCCTCCGGCGACCAAAAGGACGGCGGAGAGTACCTACGTGTAGCTGGGGGCGAACCGCGTCGACTGGTGGTGGTAGTGGAGCTCGGGGTCGCCGGAATCGACGCCGGGGACGAGCCGGGCGGCTGCCGGGGTACGGGCATGGTTGAAACCGTAGCTAGAGAGCACGGCGAGGAACGTGCGAGGGTGCTACGGGTTCCTGGCGTTGCGGTGAAGCTAATGGCTATGGTGGTGCGGCCGTTGGATGGCCGGAGCCTCGTCGGCGACGAGCTCGTGCGGCGACGCGTACGGGCGAGCTTCGTGCGGTAGCTACAGAGCTCGAGAGAGAGAGAGGAGAGGATGGGAAGGTGGCCATGCTCACGGCGGTTGCGACGGAGCAGGCGGCGAGGTCGGAGGCGAGCTGTTGCAGTGGCGACGGCGGAGGGGATCTCCGACGGTGAGCGGCGAAGGCGAGGTCGGTGACGGAGCTTCGGGGCAACCGGGCGCTCGGGGCTCGGCTTGCTCGAAGGAGTGGGCGATGGCGGTGCTGTAGGACACGGTGGAGTGGCGCGAGGTCGACGGTGGGCGCGGTTACTCCGGTGAGGTGTCTACGGCGGCGTCGGCCATGGTGGGGAGAAGGCGAGGGAGAGGCAACGGGGGAGAATGACGGTGTCCAGAGGCTCGGGGCGCATCGAGGGAGCTCGGCCAGCGCATCCGCGGCGAGGGCAGCAAGCAGCTGGCGGCGTGGCGAGCGCGTCACCTCTCTGCCTGCTCTGGCGAGAGCAGGCAGCTGACTGGCGCGGGCCAGCACAGTGCTGGGCCACCAGGTGGGTTGCCAGGTGAGTTCTCTGCCTTCTGTTTTTTTGCTCTTTTTATTTATTTCTGTTATGTGTTTTGAGATAGTAAAAATACTATTTCATTTGGGAAAATCCTGAAAATATTCTGAGGCACCTTTGAAATTATCCTCAACAGCCTAAAAATACCTTCAAGATTATTTGGGCATTTGAAAATATTTATAGCATTTAAAATGCCCAAATGCAAATACTTATGGCTTGTGCAAAAATCCAAGATGGCCTCCAAAAATATGAAACCATTTTTGGCAGAGGTTTTAGCCAAGACCAAAGGTGGTGAACATTTATGGAGGGCATTTCAGGTTCATTGAAAAGAATTTTAGTAAACCCTAGTTGTTCCAGGGGGGGGTGCTGGGGGTTTCTGGCATCCCCATTTCAGGTTTCTGTGGAATGTAGACATGATGCAACACTCTAATGCATGAACTAGCTAGGATGTGGCAACTCACCCCCACTCAAAAGAATCTCGTCCCGAGATTTAGGATCCGTTGGGAAGAACGTGGGGTACTCAAGTCGAAGACGATCCTCCCTTTCCCAAGTAGCTTCTTTCTCGGAATGGTGTGACCATTGAACCTTGAGGAACTTGATGTTTTGGTGTCGAGTGGTACGCTCGGCTTGATCAAGGATTCGAACGGGATACTCCCGATATGTGAGATTATCTTGGAGATCAAGCGTTTCGTGGTCCACTCCACGGATAGGATCCGAGAAGCAACGCCTGAGTTGGGAAACGTGGAAGACGTCATGAACCTTGGAAAGATGTGGAGGTAGTTCCAATTGGTAGGCAACTTCTCCTCGCTTGGCATGAATGCGAAAGGGTCCAATGTAGCGAGGGGCCAATTTGCCTTTGATACCGAATCGATGGGTTCCCTTTAAAGGAGTCACCCGATGGTAAGCCTTCTCGTCAACCTCAAAAGTCATAGCCTTATGTTTGCGATCATAATGGCTCTTTTGGCGAGATTGGGCTGTTTTCAATTTCTCACGAATAATGCGAACCTGTTCTTCTGCTTCCTGAATCATATCCGGGCCAAAGAGTTGTCTTTCCCCGGTTTCTGACCAGTTAAGAGGCGTTCGACATTTCCGTCCATAGAGAACCTCGAAAGGGGCTTTGCCCAAGCTAGCTTGGTAACTATTGTTATAAGCGAACTCGGCAAATGGAAGGCATTTCTCCCAATACATGCCAAACGAGATGACAGAAGCTCGGAGCATATCCTCCAGAATTTGATTAACTCGTTCTACCTGACCACTTGATTGAGGGTGAAAAGCGGTGCTAAAGGAGAGACGAGTTCCCATAGCATTTTGGAAACTTTCCCAAAATCGAGAGGTGAAGAGACTTCCACGGTCTGAGTTAATTTCCAATGGAACACCATGAAGAGACACTATTCGGGAGATCTACAAGTCTGCTAGCTGGCTAGCGGTTATACTCTCACGAACCGGTAGGAAGTGGGCTACATTGGAAAGATGATCGAAAACAACGAAGATAGCATTATTCCCTCTCTTGGTCCTGGGAAACCCGGTAATGAAATCCATACCGATTTTATCCCATTTCCATTCAGGAATAGCCAGAGGTTGAAGGGTGCCAGCAGGCCGCTGATGCTCTGCTTTGACACGACGGCAGACGTCGCAATTAGCAATGTATTGAGCAATTTCTCTCTTCATCCTAGTCCACCAAAACCTCTGGCGTAGGTCTTGATACATTTTAGTACTACCGGGATGAATGGTGAGAGGAGATTCATGAGCTTCCTTAAGGATCAATCGCCTCAGGTTGCGTACCTTGGGAACCACTAGGCGGTCTCCAAAGAACACAACACCTTGGTCATCAACGGAGAGACAATCCGCAACTCCTTTCTTGATGTTTCTCTTAATACGGGAGATTCCCGAATCTACCTTCTGAGCTTTAATGATCTGATCTGTAAGGGTAGGTTTCGCCACCAGGGTGGATAGAAATCCTTGAGGAACAATGTGAAGGTTAAGCTTACAGAATTCCTCGTGGAGAAGTGGTTGACTTTGTTGTAACATCAAGTTGTTACAATAGGATTTACGGCTTAGCGCATCAGCCATGACGTTGGCTTTGCCCGGGGTGTAAGTAATTCCTAAGTCGTAGTCTGAGATCAACTCGACCCAACGTCTTTGCCTGAGATTCAAATCCGGTTGGGTGAAGATGTATTTCAGACTCTGGTGGTCGGTGAAAATCTCGCAACGATTACCGAGAAGGTAATGTCGCCATGTTTTCAGTGCATGGACTACGGCTGCAAGCTCTAGATCATGTGTGGGATAATTATCCTCATGTGGACGCAACTGCCGGGAAGCGTAGGCAATCACATGACGGTCTTGCATCAGTATGCAACCTAGTCCTTGTCGCGAGGCGTCGCAATAGATAACAAAGTCCTTAGAAAAATCTGGTGGTATGAGTACGGGAGCAGATGTCAGGCATCTTTTCAGTTCCTGAAAGCTGAACTCGCACTGTGGGGTCCACTCGAACCTTTTATCTTTCTTGAGGAGTTCGGTTAGAGGTTTAGCAACCTTGGAGAAATTCTCGACGAAGCGGCGGCAGTAGCTCGCTAAGCCAAGGAAACTCCGGACTTGCTTAACCGTTCAGGGGGAGTCCAGTCAAGGATGGCTTGAACTCGCTCGGGATTAACAGCAATACCCTTACTAGAGATCACGTGGCCTAGGTAGGTCACTTCTGGCAACCAAAATTCGCACTTGGAGAACTTGGCATAAAGGCGATGCTCTCTGAGTTTTTCGAACACAAGTCTAAGATGTTCGGCGTGCTCATCCTCGTTCTTCGAGTAGATAAGGATATCATCGAGGTAAACCACGACGAACTTGTCTAAGTACTCCATGAAGATCGAGTTCATCAAGCGAGAAAAGGTGGCTGGAGCATTGGTTAACCCGAAGGACATGACTGTATACTCGTATTGGCCATAACGAGTAACAAAGGCCGTTTTAGGAATGTCCCCGTTCTTGATTTTGATTTGATGGTAGCCCAACCTCAAATCCATTTTAGAGAAGACTGAGGATCCAGCGAGCTGATCATACAGGTCGTTGATCCTGGGAAGCGGATACTTGTTCTTGATTGTGACTAGGTTGACGGGTCGGTAATCTACAACCATCCGATCCGTACCATCCTTCTTCTTGACGAAGAGGACGGGGCAAGCCCACGGAGAAGAACTAGGACGGATGAAACCCTTTTTCAAGGACTCATCGAGTTGTTTCTTAAGCTCGGCTAGCTCTAGGGGTGCCATCTTATAGGGTCTTCTAGAGATTGGGACGGTTCCTGGAACAAGGTCTATCACGAACTCAACATCCCTGTCAGGTGGAATGCCTGGCAGTTCTTCAGGGAAGACATCCGGGAAGTCACGGACTACCGGCACATCTTCGAGGTCTGGAAGGGGGTTGGCATTTAATGAGTAAAGCTGACGTTTAGACACTCGGGTCAAAACATTTACTGTCTTGCCCGACGGATGGGTGAGTTGAACAGTTCTAGTAGAACAATCAATCTTAGCATAATGAGCTGACATCCAGTCCATACCCAAGATGATGTTTATGTCCGAGGACTTGAGAGCTATTAGTGATGCAAGGAAGACCAGTCTGTCAACAAGAATTTCATTTCCATGGCTTATCTTAGATGTTTGCCATCTAGAACCAGGAGTTTGAATTTCCATGGAAGTAGGCATGTCACTAAATGTGGTGTTGTGTAATCGAGCATAGCTCTCAGAGATAAATGAATGAGATGCTCCAGTATCGAAAAGAACAGTTGCCGGATGGCAATTAACAAGGAGCGTACCAAGGACGACGTTGGGATCCTCATGAGTTTCTTCAGCTGAGACATAGTTGACATGGCCACGTGCTGTGGTGGCTGGCTTGGCGTAGTAGGTCTTTCCTGCTGGCTTACCACGGCCAACGGACTGTCCAGGTTGATTGAGGTTGTTTCGGGGGCACTCGCGCAAATAGTGACCCGTTTCTCCACACTTGAAGCATGTCACAATATTGGGGCGTGGAGCAGCATTAGCAGCGGGGCCACCATAAACCTTGGGCGGTGCATGCTGCTGGTTGGGGCGAGGCGCCTCGAAGGATGGCCTCGGAGTGAACCTGGGTGGCAGGGCAGTGTTTGGAATCCAGACCTGGCGCTTCTGGTATCCGGAGCCGGATGAGGAACCAAAATCGCGAGAGTGCTTGCATGTAGCGTCATAGTCAGTCTGTCCTGTCTCGGCACTGATGGCCTTATTGACCAACTTCTGGAAAGAGGTGCACTCATGTAGACGGAGATCACAGCGAAGCTCGGGGCTAAGTCCCTTGCGGAACCTTGCCTGCTTCTTGGCGTCGGTGGATACCTCTTCAGGAGCATAGCGTGCTAGATTTCCAAACTCACGGCTATAAGCATCCACGGTCAGTCTGCCTTGGGTGAAGTTGCAGAATTCTTCCCGCTTACGATCCATGAGACCCTCCGGAATGTGATGCTCACGGAAAGCCTCACTGAATTCAGCCCAAGTAGTGATTTGGCCAGCTGGGCGCATAGCCTCAAAGTTCTCCCACCAAAGGCTAGCAGGGCCTTCGAGGTGATAGGCAGCGTAGGTAACCTTATCAGCTTTGGCTACGTTGGCAGAACGTAGCTTATGGGTGATGCTGCGAAGCCAATCATCCGCATCAAGGGGCTCGACGGAATGGTTGAACTTCGGTGGGTACAACTTGATAAAGTCATTGATGGACACCAGGTCGTTCCTCTGGTGACGTGCAGTATTCTGCTCAATTCGCTCTAGCAAGCGGTTAGTCTCACGCGTGTTTCTTTCTGCCTCCAGCATAACTTCGGCCAGTGAAGGCGGTTGGGGCAGATCCTCCGCCCTGGCTGCATTGGCTTCACCCTGCGCCTGGACAGCAGGGTTGTTGCGGGTGTTAACCATCCTAGGAGAAACAAAGCAACGGTTTAGACGAGGATGGCTAAATCTTGATAGGGAAATGCGGAATGTAATGGATAACACGGAATGCGGAGATGACCATCAGTATGACATGGTAACATAGCAACATACATATACCAACGGTCATACACGCCATACATAGTTTAGTACAAGCCCAGGCCAAGGTACAACTACGATGAAGGACGATACATCTCATCAGAGGCATTCCAAGCTCCTATACATTATTTTTCTACACCTCCGGAACGTGATACACACCAAGTCGTATCCCACAAGACACGCAGGACTGTGGAGATTACAACTGTTACAATACTAGTAGAACTACTACCAACTCAGACGTCTCCGTAGTAATCCTCATAGAAGTCACCGCCATGTCCTGGGAGCTGAACATGATCATCCGGAAACAGTCGGTCCTGTGGAGCTTGCGGTCCATAGGGACTCGGGTGTGGCCTTGGTCCAACAAACGGTGGCAGACGGGGTCCACGAGGAGGGGTGATGCCTCGTACATCACACCATTCCATACATTCTGGCAGACCAGATCGCACGGGGTATAAGTCCCTCATGTCCATGAACCCAGCTTGCACGGCAGGTGCAAACCGTGTCAGAGTGGCCCAGTGATCAGCACGAGCATTAAAGAGCTCCATTCGCAAGGCACGATTCTCACGGTCCTTGTCCTCAAGCATCTCGGTGGTGGTGCGGAGTAGTGAGTCCTCATGGGTAGAATCACAGTAAGTAGCCTGATAGTACCCCTGTGCCCCAGGGAGTGCTGCTGGCATGTAGCGGTAGTCGGTGTTCTAAAGCAAAGCAGTTCTGGCTCGCATGATAGTCATCATTGAGTAAGCTGCGTCCTGCACAGACATCTCGATAGTAACCCCAAGTCCATAAGAGCAATGGAGGGGTTCAGTGGCTCCAGGGTAGGATGGGTAAATCCTGACTGTGCAAAGATATTGACTTTGATTAAAGTCTCGGAACTGCTCCTCGACGGTATACTCGGGATACCAACGATAGCCTGTCTCAACCATCACTCGGACCAACATGGCCGTGTGACCAGGTACGCCGATGCACCGGGTCAGACGAACCACTTGGTTCTGGGAACGGGTGGCCATCTGAAAGCACGAAATAATGCAAGGCATTAGTATTTCTAGGAGAATTCGGACAGCATAACGGCTGTAAATGCTCGAAAAAAGGATTTGAGACATTCGCAACAGTTTGCAATACCACTCAACAACATCATGTCAAGGTTCTGGTTCAACCGACAACATACTAGGGTAGTAGAAACTGAACCGAAGCATGGAACCAACAATCCTATAAGTTACTACGGATTAGTAACACGTGAACCTGATAGAGAGGAGAGAGCCTAGTCCTTAACCCACGTAGAATGAGAAGAGTATGACTCAGATCAGAGGGCATGAGGTAAAGGAGTAAAAGCACCTTACGTTCCCTCCCACAATCAATTCCCCTACATATAACTAAAGCATTTCTAGACTCGACATCGACCAGTTTGGCTTATCGCACCTACAGGTAGTCCGGCTCTTATGCCAACGCTGTCAGGACGCCGATTCCAAGTCACACCGATCTAGCCTGTAACACCTCATATCACATTGCGGCCTCACGCGCGGTACTCCCACGGGTGTCGCCTTACCATGGCCCGGGACCGTTTGCGTCTTTTGGCTCACGTATATGACAATGTCGCTAGCATCCATATGACAGAGAACCCGGGCCGACATGGCTAGTCGTGAACCCAAAGCGGCACTAACGTATGGGGACAGGCATACATGAGTCCACATCGAACGTGTCGGTCAGCAGCGTGTGAATCCGGGCTGTAGCACTGGGCTAACAGGACTCCGGGAACCCGGGCTGTAGCAGGCTAGACAGGACTCCGGATGTCACCGCGTGACATTTCCCTGAAGGGACAGACACAAGAACGATATGACTCACATGCCGGCCAGTCAAGTGTCCAGAGCAGTAGTGCTGGGCTAGCAGGACTCCGGTGAACCAGGCTGTAGCGGACTACTATGGCTCAAGGAGGCACTAGACTACATTTTCCCATAAGAGAGACTGCCAAAGATAAACAACTAGATTGTCGGATCCCACACATACCATGCATTTCAAACATACACGCAATATGCTCGATATGTTGAAATACAACATGGCATCACAACAAAACTCTACAACTCAAGTACTTTATTTAAAGGGCTCCGGAGAGCCTTACATAACTTGTTCATATAGATAGGGGTCACATGACCCGACACTCAAGTCATACAATCATACAAGCACATGCGGAAGCAAACTGTCTGGGTACAGACATAGAAAGAAAGAAGGCTTGACGAAGCCTGTCTATCTACGTAGGCCCTTCACAAGCCTAGATCACCACCTGGGTGGCGCGTCACTCGTCGTCGTCGAGTTCTACGTAGAACCCGTCAGAAGGGGCGGTGTTGTCGTCTGAAAATAGTAATTAAAGCAACATGAGTACAAAGGTACTCAGCAAGTCTTACAACAGATCCTACTATACATGTTCATTCTCAAGAAGGTAGTGGGGTTATTGCAGCAAGCCAGCTTTGACTCTTGGCTAAGCTATCCTATGATACACCACTTGTGAAATAGTTTTCACACACGAGTCCACTAATCACCAACTCAATACTCCACCGTGGATCCTCCCTCGTCATCCACGAGAGGGCCATCCGCGGTACTCACACTTATCTTGAGGCTTTTAGTAGTATCCATTTACTTGTCTATGAACTGCATAAGCGACCAAGTAGTCCTTTACCGCGGACGCGGCTATTCGAATAGTTTCATACCCTGCAGGGGTGTACTTCGTCACACACGCTCTCACCACTTATCGCCGCTACACGACGTGTACTCGGCAACCTTCAAGCGGAAGCCCAACGTGGGTGTCGGCCACAGCCTACCTAAACACTCGAGTCTCTAGTCCAGGTTTATCGCCTATTCAGGTTCCATCCGCAGGGAGTCCGGCCGAGGTTTCCACATACGGCCCCGAACGATGTGTGCAGGGTTCCCGGTCACCAAACGGGCGACTCGGTACACCGGGCCACGAGCCTACCGCATCACAGCCCACCCCTTGGTCAGCGCTGTCCACGGCCTCCAGCTTACTACAAACACGAGAAACTACGTGCAACTCCTGGACAGAGGGCAAGGGTGATTAAGAAGCCGAGGGGGTCCATTGGTTTCGGGCCCAATGTGTGGTAGTAGCTGAATCTTAAATCATGTATACAGATCTCAGTTCTTAGGGACGGTCTCAATGAAACAACCCACCATGTACTCCTACATGGCCTCCCATCGATACCTTTACCAAATCGTATTCAACACTTCACTCTCATTACCGACACACACACTTTCACTCTAGTTCATCACCCTGATGAGCCAGACCTGACACAACTCTAAGCGTAGCAAGCATAGCATTGTAGGAACACAACATGGCTCAATCAACTCCTACACATGCTAGTGGGTTTCATCTAGTTACTGTGGCAATGACAGGTCATGCAAAGGAAAGTGGGTTCAACTACTGCAACACACACAGCAGTTTGAATCGCGTTGTCTTAATGCAGTAAACGAGAGCAGAAGCGAGAAGATGGGTTTGTATCGAAATGATCAATGGGTTGCTTGCCTGACGGAGTGGTGGTGGGATACTGCCCTTCAGTTGGATACTCGTGAATATCCTCGGAGGCAGGACCTACCACAATGAACACATCGAAGCACAATCAACACCAAGCAAGTGCAACAATATGATGCATGCATGAGACATGGCAAAATGGATGTATTGGGCTAATGCCACTAAGACTAGATGGGTTTGGACTAATTTGAATCAAAGATTCAAATTCCAAGTTCATAAATGGCCCATATTAGTGCTTTACCTTGTTCTGTATAAAACAGTAGGTTAACTTGCTTAATCATGCATGAAACCAGTACAGATGGATAGAATGGATTTTTCTGATCATTTTTCATATATAAATCTTTTCATTCTGAGCTATAGATTATTTTCTATGATTTTTTGAAGTTTGTGATAATTTCTGGAATTTCCAATATAAGAATAATTCCAGTAAATGCTTTACTGCGTCAGCCTGACGTCAGTGTGACATCAGCAGGTCAACGGGGTCGTCCAGGTCAAACCTGACGTGTGGGTCCCCTGTGTCAGTGTCACTGTTAGATAATTAGTTAATTAGGATTAGTTTTAATCTCTAACTTAGGTTAATCAGCAGGCGGGCCCCACTTGTCAGTGACCCTGGGGGGGTCAAACCATGGTCAAACCACGTTGACTCGCCGGCGTTTAGCCGCTGGCGACGTCCAGACGCGGCGGTGGTGTGCGGGATTGCTCCTCCGGCGACCAAAAGGACGGCGGAGAGTACCTACGTGTAGCTGGGGGCGAACCGCGTCGACTGGTGGTGGTAGTGGAGCTCGGGGTCGCCGGAATCGACGCCGGCGACGAGCCGGGCGGCTGCCGGGGTACGGGCGTGGTTGAAACCGTAGCTAGAGAGCACGGCGAGGAACGTGCGAGGGTGCTACGGGTTCCTGGCGTTGCGGTGAAGCTAATGGCTACGGTGGTGCGGCCGTTGGATGGCCGGAGCCTCGTCGGCGACGAGCTCATGCGGCGGCGCGTACGGGCGAGCTTCGTGCGGTATCTACAGAGCGAGAGAGAGAGAGAGAGAGAGAGGAGAGGATGGGAAGGTGGCCATGCTCACGGCGGTTGCGACGGAGCAGGCGGCGAGGTCGGAGGCGAGCTGTTGCAGTGGCGACGGCGGAGGGGATCTCCGACGGTGAGCGGCGAAGGCGAGGTCGGTGACGGAATTTCGGGGCAACTGGGCGCTCGGGGCTCGGCTTGCTCGAAGGAGAAGGCGAGGGCGGTGCTGTAGGACACGGTGGAGTGGCACGTGGTCGACGGTGGGCGCGGTTACTCCGGTGAGGTGTCTGCGGCGGCGTCGGCCATGGTGGGGAGAAGGCGAGGGAGAGGCAACGGGGGAGAATGACGGTGTCCAGAGGCTCGGGGCGCGTCGAGGGAGGTTGGCCAGCGCATCCGCGGCGAGGGCGGCAAGCAGCTGGCGCCGTGGCGAGCTCACGCTCGCCGGCGTCACCTCTCTGCCTGCTCTGGCGAGAGCAGGCAGCTGACTGGCGCGGGCCAGCACAGTGCTGGGCCGCCAGGTGGGCTGCCAGGTGAGTTCTCTACCTTCTGTTTTTTCTCTTTTTATTTATTTCTGTTCTTTGTTTTGAGATAGTAAAAATACTATTTCATGTGGGAAAATCCTGAAAATATTCTGAGGCACCTTTGAAATTATCCTCAACAGCCTAAAAATACCTTCAAGATTATTTGGGCATTTGAAAATATTTATAGCATTTAAAATGCCCAAATGCAAATACTTATGGCTTGTGCAAAAATCCAAGATGGCCTCCAAAAATATGAAACCATTTTTGGCAGAGGTTTTAGCCAAGACCAAAGGTGGTGAACATTTATGGAGGGCATTTCAGGTTCATTGAAAAGAATTTTAGTAAACCCTAGTTGTTCCAGGGGGGTGCTGGGGGTTTCTGGCATCCCCATTTCAGGTTTCTGTGGAATGTAGACATGATGCAACACTCTAATGCATGAACTAGCTAGGATGTGACAATGCATTAGTTCCGAACTATGTCTTGGGTCAATAGTTGAGTTGCCCGGCTCCTGTGCTTGCCCTCTTATGTTCCACATGTTCGGCTAAGAAGGTAAAGGGAGAACCCCTGTGATTGTACTACTGGCTAGTCCAGCTAAGCACCTCAGGGGAGAAAGCCCAAGGCTGACCGTCATAGTGAGCGAGAACTGGTCAGCGATCTGATGACAGGTGTCAAGCTAAGAAATCATTGGCGATTTATTCGTGTCACACGCAGGGTCCTTCCTAGCACAAACCATGTGATTACCAAGGCATGCCTCGGCTCCCACGTACATAAACACTGGGGGGCTAGTCATTAGCTCCCGCCGTCAAGCTCCTATGGCTAAGTGAAAGCAATAAAGCCACATAGTTCGATTGCTTAGTCTCTCTCCTGCACTACTGCATTCGGGTACCGAGACATCAGCTATGGTTAACAATGCAGAGATGAAACACCCCTTGCAATATTTACTTGGGGGTTGAAGCCGACGACTGGTAGCTTTCAGAATAATAAACGGCCTCACAGGAGTCAAAATAAACACCACAATATATAACATAAACACGGGGCACATTATAAAGTAAAAGGTTCAGTTATCAACTTCATACAATCACTCGATGATTACATCCTTGGAACACTGACCCTCTATCGCCCGAGCACCATCCATAACATGTGTGAAGTACAGTTCGGGGCGACGATGCTCCTTGCCAACTGGCGGGGGACCAGTGGCCATTTCCATTGGCTTGATCTTCGGCCAGTGAACCATGATCTTCGCAAAGGCCAGCCTAGCTCCTTCAAGGCACGCAGAATGCTTCACGGTATCAATCCGAAGCGATGCATGACGCAACCTCTGCACCAAGCCAAAGTAGCTGTCCGGAATGGGCTCTGCGGGCCACAGCCGGACACAAAGATCCTTCAGTGCTGGCTCGGCCATCCGATGCATCTCCATCAACTGCTTCATTTGGTTGTTGAGGAGCGGAGGGTGCTTGGGCGCCTGGAACTGCGACCAGAAAAGCCGCCGTTCGGAATCCTCCTCCCGCGTAGCATAGTGCTCCGCCGCAGCCGCCGCACTCTTCGGAAGCTCGGCAAAAACGCTTGCGGAGCACCTGAATCGCGTCAGCAAGGCGAACCTGTTGCCGCCAAAAAACACTCTGAAGTGAGTACTTCTTCCTATCTGCGATTTGCCCCACTTGGCGGAGCTCCTCCTGGACACCACGCACCTCCGTCACTACTAGGAAAAGGGCTGCTAGTGGCGCACCTGTTTTCGCTACTAATGGCGCACTACAGGTGCGCCACTAGCACCACCCATTAGATTTTTTTTCTAATGGCGCACCTGTGGTGCGCCATTAGTATCTGGTATACTAATGGCGCACCTGTGCGCCATTAGTATAGCCCACCTGTAGTGCGCCATTAGTAACAAATTTTTTTCAAAAAAAATTTTAGAATTTTTTTTCAATTTTTTTATTTTTTTTCAAAATTGTTTTGTTTTTTTTCTTAATCTCGGGTCACTATGGCTTAATCTCGGGTCAATATGCTTAATCTCAATTCAAATCGCACTAAGTGGTCAAACTTCCCGGAAGGTCACCCATCCTCACACTACTCCAGCCCGAGCACGCTTAACTTCGCAGTTCTATCCAACCCCAGCACGACCTCACTTAACAGCCACTTGTTGATATATCTATCATATCAATCCTATTAAACCTTGTTGATGTCTAGGACTTTGTTCATATTCATGAGTATGATGAAATTTTGAAAAATATTTCAAACTTCCCTGTCATATTACGAATCATTTTTTGAAAAAAAATCCAAAAAAAAATTCAAAACCAATATTTTTTTCTGTTACTAGTGGCGCACCTAGCAACCGGTATCTAGATCTTGAAAGCCCCGTATCTTTTTTTCTGTTAGGTTTTTGAGGATTTTGAAAATGTAACTTTTCGAGTAGATGATTTTTCATATAAAAAACTTTTTCATCCGAGTTCGTATGCAAAAGTTATGCCCATTTTAAGAAATTCCAGAGAGATTTTGTAAATAAAGTCGAAATTGATATTTGTTAATTTTCCCAACAACTAGACCACATATCACATGGGAAACTTATTTTATTTTATTTTTTGACATTTCCATCATTTTCTTTTATTTTTTTAAAAACTGAAAAGGCGGTCCAGGGGGGTGCATTCGGTGGAATGGGCCAAGTTACTAATGGCGCACCGTGGGGGTGGTGCGCCATTAGTAGTTCAACTAGTAATGGCGCACCACCCCAACCGTGCGCCATTAGTAGTTTTTAAAAAAAAATTGAAACAAACAAAAT
>NC_057814.1:70006300-70019770 GCF_018294505.1 Triticum aestivum | reverse complement strand
TGGCGCACCGTGGGATGCTGCGCCATTACTAGTTGAACTACTAATGGCGCACCATCCCACGGTGCGCCATTAGTAGTTTTGAAAAAAATTTAATTTTTTTTACTAATGGCACACCGTGGATGTGGTGCGCCATTAGTATTTTCACACTAATGGCGCACCGACACATGGTGCGCCATTAGTATTTAGTAATGGCGCACCACATGTACAGTGCGTCATTAGTGGCCATTCCATCTATAGCCCTTTTCCTAGTAGTGCGTCCTGGCCTCCTGGAGCTCTTTCTCCGCCTTGGAAAGCTTGGACGCCTACTCCTTCTATTTCTGCTCAAGGGCCTTACATTTTGTGACGTCATCCTTGAGCTCCACCTGCACTTTAGCCACTCGAGCCTCGTGCTTTTCCCCGGCGGTCTTCGCCTTCTCAAGTCCGGCCGTCGCCTTGTCGGCAACCGCTCTATTTTCGGCCACCTCAGCCTCAGCCTTCTTCACTTGCATCGATATCAATTGATGGGCATTTCCATAGCCCATTAATTTTCCTAGTTGATGTGAGATTTTCTCCCTTTTTGTCTTCTCCTCACAACCTCCACCATATTCTATTCCACCTATAGTGCTATATCCATGGCTCATGCTCATGTATTGTGTGAAAAGTTGAAAAAGCTTGAGAAAATTAAAAGTATGAAACAATTGCTTGGCTTGTCATCGGGGTTGTGCATGATAAATACTTTGTGTGATGAAGATAGAGCATGACAAGATTATATGGTTTTGTAGGGATAACTTTCGTTAGCCATGATATTTTGAGAAGACATGATTGCTTTATTAGTATGCTTGAAGTATTATTGTTTTTATGTCAATAATAAAATTTTGTTTTGAATCTTATGGATCTGAATATTCATGCCAAACAAAGAAAGATTACATTGATAAACATGTTAGGTAGCATTCACACTTCATAAATTATTTCTTTTATCATTTACCTACTCGAGGACGAGCAGGAATTAAGCTTGGGGATGCTGATACATCTCCAACATATCTATAATTTATGAAGTATTCATGCCATGTTTACAACAATCTTATATGGTTTTGGTATGATTTGATTAGAACTAACCCAGACTGACGCTGTTTTTAGCAGAACTACCGTGGTGTCATTTTTTGTGCTGAAATAGAAGTTCTCAGAATGGGCTGAAAATTTACGGTGATTTTTTGTGGACGAAAAGAGACCCCCGAAGCATCGAGGAAGGACCAGAAGCTTCACGAGGAAGCAACAAGCCTGGGGGCGTGCCCACCCTCCCAGGGTGTGCGGAGGCGGCTTGTCGCTGCCTCGTGGACACTCTTGACATGAGACCGACATAATTTTTTTATATAAATACCAAAACCCCCAAAAAGAACCCTAGATCAGAAGTTTCGCCGCCGCAAGCCTCTATAGCCACGAAAAACTAATCGGGAGCCCATTCCGGCACCCTGTCGGAGGGGGAAATCATCACCAGAGGCCATCTTCATCATCCCGGCAGTCACCATGATGAGGAGGGAGTAGTTCACCCTCGGGGCTGAGGGTATGTACCAGTAGCTATGTGTTTGATCTCTCTCTCTCATGTTCTTGATTTGGCACGATCTTGATGTACTGCGAGCTTTCTTACTATAGTTGGATCATATGGTGTTTCTCCCTCTCTATATTCTTGTGATGAATTGAGTTTTACCTTTGAGGTTTCACTATTATCGGATTGAATACTTTAATGGATTTGAGAACACTTGATGTATGTATTGTGTGGGATACCCGTGATGACAACGGGGTGTTCTATTGATTCACTTGATGTATGTTTTGGCAGTCAACTTGTGGATTCACGAGGTGACATTGGGGTAATATATGCATAGGGGTTGATGCATGGTTTTCATCCTTGTTTCCCTAGTAGAAATCTTGGGGTACTCTTTGAGGTTCTTTGTGTTGGATTGAATATTATGAATCTGAAGTTGTTTGATGCATATCGTATAATTGACCCACGGATAATTGTGGTGACATTGGAGTATCTAGGTGACATTAGGGTTGATTGATGTGTATCATATGGTGTTATTTTAGTACAAACTCTAGGGCTGTTTGTGACACTTATAGGAATAGCTCAAAAGATTGATCAGAAAGAATAACTTTGAGGTGGTTTCTTACTCTACAAGCAATTTCAAATTATTTTCTCGGCGATAGGACTTTGGAGTGACTCTTTGTCGCACATTGAGGGATTGCCATATGATTTAATTATGTTATCATTGTTGAGAGAATTTGCACTAGTGAAAGTATGAACCTAGGCCTTGTTTTCAAGCATTGCAATACTATTTTTGCTCACTTTTGTTACTAGTTACATTGTTGTTTTTATATTTTCAGATTACAAAAATATATAACTACTATCCATATTGCACTTGTATCACCATCTCTTCGCGAACTAGTGCACCTATACAATTTACCATTGTATTGGGTGTGTTGGGGACACAAGGGACACTTTGTTATTCGGTTGCAGGGTTGTTTGAGAGAGACCATATTCATCCTATGCCTCCCAAGGAATGATAAACCTTAGGTCATCCACTTGAGGGAGAAGTGCTACCATCCTACAAAACTCTGTGCTTGGAGGCCCAACACGAGTCTACAAAAAGAAGGTTGCATGGTAGACATCAATATCGAATCCACGCCAAGGATTGAAGCCAGATTTGCGGTAAGGAGGGGGAGCCCGGCCGAGGGCGAATTCCTGTCTTCGGACACCGATACGGTGTTGAGGCTCGAAGCCAGATCCATGGTGAGTCCGGCCGAGGGTGACTCCCGGTCTTCGGACGTAGTGATTGCATCCAAGCTCAAAGCCGGCCGCGAAGTAAGGGCCGATCCAAAAATCGAATTGGGGAGCGAACCCAAAGTTGAGGCTTCATAGTCTGAGGGCGTCCTAGTTGAGGCGAGAAGCCAGTGAAGATCAGATCGCCCCAAGCATCGGTGATGTACTCTAAGTTACCAAACCTGATCTGGTGCTCAGGAGCGAAACCATTGACCTGGTTGAGATGACCGGTCGAGTTGGCATGCATAACAATGTTGCTGAACGCGAAAAGTTGCCCGGGGACGAAGATGTCCCCGGTGTTGATGACGTCTCCGATGATCAGGCGAGCCATCGATCCTTCAGTGATCCAACAACATAACTCTCAATGAAAGCACCAATGTCGATGTCAGAACCGGCGGATCTCGGGTAGGGGGTCCCGAGCTGTGGATCTTGGATCATTGGGGAACAAGGGACTAGGGAGACGATGTTTACCTAAGTTCAGGCCCTCTCTAAGAGGTAAAACTCTACGTCATGCTTGATTACATTGCTTGTGTAGACGAGGATTACAGAGATGATCTACCATGAGATCAGATGAACTAAACCCTAGACTAGTAGGATGTTGTTGTTCTCTCCTCTACGGACTAAACCCTCCGGTTTATATAGACACCAGGGGTACTAGGGTTACACATGGTCGGTTACAGGGAAAGGATAAACATGTCGATTCTTCTCATCTTCACTTGGAGGACACACCAAGGCACCAAAAAGCCTCCTGTCCGCATATGGGGTCTCCACATAGCTCGGCCTCCTAGTATTGGCAACACGGCCCAACAGTCCAGCCCACAAGGAATAGACCGGTAGGCCGAGGACCCCCTAATCTAGGACTCCCTCAGGGGGTCCTCATGCGGTCTCTTGTCATGCCTCTCGCCTGTGCCTCGAACTAGGGAAGGTTATGTGCGCACACTACCCTGATCAGGTAGGCATCCATAAGCCTTGTGTGCCCGTGTTTGACGCTCATGTCCCCGTTTGGGACCATTTTTGTTTTGCCACGACGGTGGCCATTTGATGTCAGGAGAGGCATCCAGGGCCACCCATGACTTAGCACAAAGGGGAGTTGGTCAGAGTGGCCGGCAGAGTGTCATGCAATAGATCAATTTTGTCGGAACGCCGTTGGTCCACCCAAATGGGAGCACCAGGCCATGTGTTCTTTGGTGTGGGTACAGTGTACTAACCTCTGCAGAGTGTATAATCTATCAATAGCCGCGCCCGCAGATATGGGCCCAGTTAGTAGTAGGTTGATAACCCACAAGTATAGGGGATCGCAATAGTTTTCGAGGGTAGAGTATTCAACCCAAATTATTGATTCGACACAATGGGAGCCAAAGAATATTCTCAAGTATTAGCAGTTGAGTTGTCAATTCAACCACACCTGGATAACTTAGTATCTGCAGCAAAGTATTTAGTAGCAAAGTAGTATGGAAGTAACGGTAACGGTAGCAAAAGTAATATTTTGGGTTTTGTAGTGATTATAACAGTAGCAACAGAAAAGTAAATAAGCGAAGAACAATATATGAAAAGTTCGTAGGCATTGGATCGGTGATGGAGAATTATGCCGGATGCGATTATTCATGTAACAGTTATAACATAGGGTGACACAGAACTAGCTCCAATCCATCAATGTAATGTAGGCATGTATTCCGAATATAGTCATACGTTCTTATGGAAAAAACTTGCATGCCATCTTTTGTCCTACCCTCCCGTGGCAGCGGGGTCCTATTGGAAACTAAGGGATATTAAGGCCTCCTTTTAATAGAGCACCGGACCAAAGCATTAACACATAGTGAATACATGAGCTCCTCAAACTACGGTCATCACCGGGAGTGGTCCCGATTATTGTCACTTCGGGGTTTCCGGATCATAACACATCGTAGGTGACTATAGACTTGCAAGATAGGATCAAGAACTCACATATATTCATGAAAACATAATAGGTTCAGATCTGAAATCATGGCACTCGGGCCCTAGTGACAAGCATTAAGCATAGCAAAGTCATCGCAACATCAATCTCAGAACATAGTGGATACTAGGGATCAAACCATAACAAAACTAACTCGATTACATGATAAATCTCATCCAACCCATCACCGTCCAGCAAGCCTACGATGGAATTACTCACGCACGGCGGTGAGCATCATGAAATTGGTGATGGAGGATGGTTGATGATGACGATGGCAACAGATTCCCCTCTCCGGAGCGCCGAACGGACTCCAGATCAGCCCTCCCGAGAGAGTTTAGGGCTTGGCGGCGGCTCCATATCGTAAAACGCGATGAATCCTTCTGTCTGATTTTTTTTCTCCCCGAACATGAATATATAGAGTTGGAGTTGAGGTCGGTGGAGCTCCAGGGGGCCCACGAGGTAGGGGGGCGCTCCCTGGGGGGCAGGCGCGCCTCCCACCCTCGTGGACAGGGTGTGGGCCCGCTGGCCTTGATTCTTTCGCCAGTATTTTTTATTATTTCCAAAGATAATCTCCGTGAAGTTTCAGGTCATTCCGAGAACTTTTGTTTCTGCACAAAGATAACACCATGGCAATTCTGCTGAAAACAGCGTCAGTCCGGGTTAGTTCCATTCAAATCATGCAAGTTAGAGTCCAAAACAAGGGCAAAAGTGTTTGGAAAAGTAGATACGACAGAGACATATCAACTCCCCCAAGCTTAAACCTTTGCCTGTCCTCAAGCAATTCAGTTGACAAACTGAAAGTGATAAAGAACAACTTTTGCAAACTCTGTTTGCTCTTGTTGTTGTAAATATGTAAAGCCATCATTCAAGTTTTCAGCAAAGATTATGAACTAACCACATTCACAATAACACTTAGGTCTCATGTTTACTCATGTCAATGGAATAATCAACTAGGAGCAATAATAATAAATCTCGGATGACAACACTTTCTCAAAACAATCATAATATGATATAACAAGATGGTATCTCGCTAGCCCTTTATGAGACCACAAAACATAAATGCAGAGCACCTTTAAAGATCAAGGACTGACTAAACATTGTAATTCATGGTAAAAGAGATCCAGTCCTAGTCATACCCAATATGAATTAATAATAATGGATGCAAATGACAGCGGTGCTCTCCAGCTGGTGCTTTTTAATAAGAGGGTGATGACTCAACATAAAAGTAAGTAGATAGGCCTTTTGCAGAGGGAAGCAGGGATTTGTAGAGGTGCCAGAGCTCGATTTTGAAATAGAGATAGATAATATTTTGAGCGGCATACTTTCATTGTCAACATAACAACCGAGAGATGGCGATATCTTTCATGCTACACACATTATAGGCGGTTCCCAAACAGAATGGTAAAGTTTATATTCCCCCTCCACCAACAAGCATCAATCCATGGCTTGCTCGAAACAACGAGTGCCTCCAACTAACAAGAGTCCCGGGGGAGTTTTGTTTGCAATTATTTTGATTTGGTTTGCATAAAGCATGGGACTGGGCATCCCGGTGACCAGCCATTTTCTCGTGAGTGAGGAGCGGAGTCTACTCCTCTTGAGAATAACCCGCCTAGCATGGAAGATACAGACAACCCTAGTTGATACATCAGCTATTCGAGTATGCAAAACATAATTTCATTTGAAGGTTTAGAGTTTGGCACATACAAATTTACTTGGAACGGCAGGTAGATAGCGCATATAGGAAGGTATAGTGGACTCATATGGAATAACTTTTGGGGTTTAAGGGATTGGATGCACAAGCAGTATTCCCGCTTAGTACAAGTGAAGGCTAGCAAAAGACTGGGAAGCGACCAACTAGAGAGCGACAACAGTCATGAACATGCATTAAAATTAATAAACATTGAGTGCAAGCATGAGTAGGATATAATCCACCATGAACATAAATATCATGAAGTCTATGTTGATTTTGTTTCAACTACATGCGTGAACATGTGCCAAGTCAAGTCACTCGAATCATTCAAAGGAGGATACCACCCTATCATACCATATCACAACCATTTTAATAGCATGTTGGCACGCAAGGTAAACCATTATAAACTCCTAGCTAATTAAGCATGGCATAAGCAACTATAATCTCTAATTATCATTGCAAACATATTTATTCATAATAGGCTGAATCAGGAACGATGAACTAATCATATTTACAAAAACAAGAGAGGTCGAGTTCATACCAGCTTCTCTCATCTCAATCAGTCCATCATATATCGTCATAATTGCCTTTCACTTGCACGACCGAACGGTGTGGATGATAATAATAGTGCACGTGCATTGGACTAAGCTGGAATCTATAGGCATTCAATAAACAGGAGAAGATAAGACAATATGGGCTCTTGGTTAAATCAACAATAATGCATATAAGAGCCACTTCAACAATTTTATTATGGTCTTCTCCTATCGACCCCCAAAGAAAAGAAAAGAAGTAAAACTATTTACACGGGAAAGCTCCCAACAAGCAAAAGAAGAATAGGAAATCTTTTTGGGTTTTCTTTTAATTATTACTACTACAGCAAGAAAGTAAACTAGCTAAAAGCTACTACTAATTTTTTTGGTTTTCTTAAGGTTTTTCAAACACACAAGAAGAAAGCATAAAAAGGAAAATAAACTAGCATGGACAATACAATGAAAGAGTATGAACACCGACAACTAGCATGAGCGTGTGAACATAAATGTAATGTCGGTGAGAAATACGTACTCCCCAAAGCTTAGGCTTTTGGCCTAAGTTAGTCTATTGCCACGACAGGCCTGGCGGATATCCAAAGTTATTGTTGGGGTCGTACTGAGATGCAGTAGCTATTGCATCATGGGCTGCAGCTTGTAGGCGAGCTGCCCTCGTCCTCCTCTTGTACTCATTTGCCTCCTCCCTGGTTATGACATATCTCCCCTTAGCCTGAAAGTCAAATAGAGTAGGAGCAGGGAGGACAATATTGACGGCGTGACGCCTGTCAAAGATTAGTCGGTACTGGAGAGGCGGTTCATTCCTCTCAACAAATTGATGGTTAACCATGGCATTAAAATCTATATAAGAAGGAGGCAATTCCATATCATAATCACGAATAGGTATTCCAAGAAAATTAGCTAGACGGGTTGCATAAATTCCGCCAAAGAAATCTCCATTAATTCTATTATTATGCAACCTACGTGCAACAATGGCTCCCAAATTATAATGTTTATCTCCTAATACGCACTCCTGAGGACACTAAGGTCAGGGACACACATGTGACATGCTTCATCGTTACCATTTATGCACCTACCTATGAAGAGAGCAAAATAATGTATAGCAGGAAAATGAATGCTCCCTATGGTAGCTTGTGTTATATCTCTAGACTCCCCCATAGTTATACTAGCAAGAAAATCTCTGAACTCAGATTTGCGAGGCTCACTAGTGCTACCCCATTGTGGAAGTTTGCAAGCAGTATTAAAATCCTCTAAGTCCATAGTATAGGAATTTTCATAACGATCAAACAGGACAGTTTGAGAATTGCGTGATGATGAAAACTCAAACCTCCTCACAAAGGAATCAGTGAGATAGTGGTACTGACGGCACTTATCTGCCTTGAAGCTCACAAGATCAGCGTTACACACATATGCGTTAAATTCTTCCTTGATTCCTGCTCGATCCATAAAGTCCTCTGAAGGCCATTCACAAGCCCGCACTTGAGCTTCCCTCGGTGGTTCATCGTCCGCATCGCGTATTGCGGGCCTGGGCCCTTGCTTCCTTGAAGGACCACCTTGGTACATTTTCCTAAACATATTTCTTCCTCCGATAAATTTCTGAAAATATTAGTAACTTCAAATAAAAGTGAACCAAACTCAACAAAATTGATAGCAACTACTCCCACAAGTGCCTAGAGACTATATCATGCATTAGAACTACTTGGGACCATATAAATTTTACATGCAAGCTCAAGAACAGGGTCACCTAAGCAGCAAAAATTTACAATGAATAAAGCACTAGAACAAAAACTAATTGGACCATTGGAGGAGTTACATACCAAGGAACAATCCCCCAAAGCAGTTTTGTGAGAGGTGCTTTGAGCAAGGAGATCGAAAATCGCAGGAAAATGAGCTAGAACTCGTGCTTGAGCCGGTTGGTGATTTTTTTGGGAGGAAGGAGTGTGTGGTTGCTGGAATAAGTGGAGGGGAGCCACCATGGGCCCACGAGGCAGGGGGCGCGCCCTGGACCCTCGTGGCCAGGTGCTTACTCCCCCTGCTGTGTTCTCAATGCCAGATATTCTCAAATATTTCAGAAAAAATCATATTTCAATTTCAGGGCATTTGGAGAAGTTTTATTTTCAGGGTATTTTCTATTGCACGGATAACTCAGAAAACTGACAGAAAATACTAATTTTGCTTTATTTCAACTAAATAACAGAAAGTAAAAGGAGGGTATAGAAGGTTGTGCTTTCTAACTTCATCCTCATGCTCATCAAAAGGAATCCACTAACAAGGTTGATCAAGTCTTGTTAACAAACTCATTCCGAATAACATGGAACCGGAGAAATTTCGAATAACACTATGTTACCTCAACGGGGATATGCACGTCCCCAATAATAAGAATATCATATTTCTTCTTGACAGTAGGAAAAAGAAATTCAAAACCTCCAAAAATAATCGATGGAATTTTTCCAATAGAATTGATACTGTGGACTTGAGGTTGTTTCCTCGGGATGTGTACCATATGCTCATTACCATTAACATGAAAAGTGACATTGCCTTTGTTGCAATCAATAACAGCCCCTACAGTATTAAAAAAGGGTCTTCCAAGAATAATAGACATACTATCATCCTCGGGGATATCAAGAATAACAAAGTCCGTTAAAATAGTAACATTTGCAACCACAACAGGCACATCCTCACAAATACCGACAGCTATAGCAGTTGATTTATCGGCCATTTGCAAAGATAGTTCAGTAGGTGTCAACTTATTCAAATCAAGTCTACGATATAAAGAGAGAGGCATAACACTAACACGAGCTCCAAGATCACATAAAGCAGTTCTAACATAATCCCTTTTAATGGAGCATGGTTGTCACGCCCAAGATGCGACCCTATCCTAAAGGAACTCGACGGTCCCACCAAGGATAGAAGCGCATCTTGAAGACGCTTTTGCAAGGTGGATATCATTACATCAACATTACATAATATTTGGGGATACATACAAGGCATACAAATGCCGCAAGAATACATCAATACAGCATACATAAGATCAACATCCGACTATGGATGAAACACAAACAGAAGCTCAACCACATCCACCCTGCTAGCCCAGGCTGCCGACCTGGAACCTATCCCCTGATCGAAGAAGAAGCAGAAGAAGAACTCCAAGACAAGTAAACATCGCTCTCGCGTCATGATCATCGCATAACCTGTACCTGCAACTGGTGTTGTAGTAAACTGTGAGCCACGAGGACTCAGCAATCCCATTACCATGGGTATCAAGACTAGCAAAGCTTAATGGGAAAGGAAGGGGTAAAGTGGTGAGGTTGCATCAGCGTCTAACCAAAGTATGGTGGCTAACTTACACAAATGAGAGCGAGAAGAGAAGCAAAGGAATGGTCGTGAAACTAGCAATGATCAAGAAGTGATCTTGAACTCCTACTTACGTCAAACATAACCCAGAAACCGTGTTCACTTCCCGGACTCCGCCGAGAAGAGACCATCACGGCTACACACGCGGTTGATGCGTTTTAATTAAGGTCAAGTGTCAAGTTCTCTACAACCGGATATTAACAAATTCCCATCTGCCACATAACCGCGGGCACGGCTCTCGAAAGTTTATACCCTGCAGGGGTGTCCCAAGTTAGCCCATTATAAGCTCTCACGGTCAACGAAGGATATTCCTTCTCCCGGGAAGACCCGATCAGTCTCGGAATCCCGGTTACAAGACATTTCGACAATGGTAAAACAAAACCAGCAAGACCGCCCGATGCGCCGACATCCTGATAGGAGCTGCACATATCTCGTTCTCAGGGCAACACCGAATGAACACTACGTACAACTAAAACCAACCCTCAAGTTACCCCGAGGTGGCGCTGCAAGTGGCTCTGGTTCGGACCAACACTTAGACAAGCATTGGCCCAGGGGGCTAAATAAAGATGACCCTCGAGAGAGCGACTCCCAAGGGAAAAGTAGGTGGTGGTGAGGCAAATGGTAAAACCAAGGTTGGGCCTTGCTGGAAGAGTTTTATTCAAAGCGAACTGTCAAGGGGTCCCATAAATCACCCAACCGTGTAAGGAACGCAAAATCCTGGAACATAACACCGGTATGACGGAAATTAGGGCGGCAAGAGTGGAACAAAACACCAGGCATAAGGCCGAGCCTTCCACCCTTTACCAAGTATATAGATGCATTAATAATATAAGAGATATTGTGATATCCCAACATAAACATAATCCAACATGGAGCAATCTTCATCTTCACCTGCAACTAGCAATGCTATAAGAGGGGCTGAGCAAAGCGGTAACATAGCCAAACAACGGTTTGCTAGGAAGGGTGACAAAGGTTAGAGGTTCATGGCAATTTGGGAGGCTTGAAGAGCAAGTGAAAAGGTAGCGCAACATAGCGATAGAACGAAGCAACTAGCATAGCAATGATAGTAATGAGATCCAAGGTGACGGTCATCTTGCCTGAAATCCAGCTAGGAAGAAGAACGAATCCATGAAGAAGATGAAGCCACGAAGACGAACGAATCCTCACGATCGCAACGACACGGGAACTATCGAGAAGAAGCACACAACAAGGTAAACACACCACACATGAACAAGGCATGATGCTCAACCAAGTATGATGCATGACAACGCTATATGAAGCTACTCATGACGAGAGATGATGCATACAAGAACAACACATCAAGGCAAGTTTAAATGGGGCCGGAAACAACATATACCAATTCCGATAAGTCCTCATATGCAAATTTCAAAATTGGTCCAGAACTGAAACAAGCATTAAGTTGAAGTTGTTAAACATCAAGTTAAAGAGCACCATGATGATCTACACGAAATTCTAGTCAAGTTACATATAAAGTTCATTAGGTTTGGAGCTACGGCATAGAAGATATGAGCAAAACAAGTTAAACATGGCATTGGTGCAAAATGCATACAAACATCAAGCAAACACCTCAAAACAAGGATGCAACATGATAATATGAAACTACATGCAATTCTAAGCAAGTTTCATATAGAGCATGCTCGAAACGGAGCAACGGTGCAACACATACACTCCAAACAAGACATAGCAACAATCTGTCCAAAACAGCAACTAGGCATATAGAAATCATCAAAACAATATGCTACAGCAACTCAACATGAAAACAAAAGGCATGGACATGATGTACAGGTAAAGCACAACAAAACATGAACACTGAGCTATCTCCAGAAATCAATATAACATGCTCAAAAGGACATGGCAAGATTGCAAATAATAACAGATTCACAGACTTGGCAGAAATTACTGGACATGACAGAAACAGCATCAGGTAGCAATGTTTAGAGCTATCAAGCAACAAGCTACAGGAACAGATCATAGCAAACAAAGGCGGGGCATGAATCTACTAAAAGCATATAACAAAAGTCCCTTACTGACCATAAGCCAAAAAGGACCAGAAGATATCATGGAAACCATGTAAACATAGCAAGTTTCGTTATCAGGTTCCAGACTTGGCAGAAAACAGAGCATGGCAGAAACAGACATTATGAGGGCATCTTTGTGAGCTTGATGCACACATCACAAAGCAATGCATGACAAAAAAAAGAATATATACAGCAAGATGGCATGTTTATGAAGCTATCTATGGCAAGAGCAAATACATAGCACGAAAGGATCAACTACAACAAGCTTGGCAAAATTGAATAACACGTAAACAATCTGCCAGGAATATTTTATAGCAAAAGTAGGGCAAGATTGAGTCATGCTATGGCACTGCATAATTGCAAAAAAGGGCAGGACTAGATCAATTACAACAATATCTACAAAACATACTTACTGAACATCTCCAAAATATGCATGGAACTCTCTGTAGCATCAAGTTTACATGGCAGCAAAATAACAGCAGACAAAGACTTAGAGAAATTACTGTCCCTGAAATCAGAAACATTACGGGGCCTAGTTTGCATGCTTGTGCTAGTCACCACAGAGATCAAAAAAATACATGGCATACACCACTGGAAAGATGGCATGGCATACAACAAAACACATGTAGAGCTCATGCCCATAAGATGCACAGATTAAATGCAACAAAAATAACAATTCACCAAGTTCTGATAAGTAACAGCAGATAACAGCAACTAGCACTCTTGCAACGATGATTTGGGCATCAAGATGGACTCAAATGAACATGGCACAATGGAACAAAATGAAGAGCATCACGAGGCTAACATTTCGATATAATACGCACGCAAAACGGAGCAGCGGATGAGGAAATATGTCATGATGAACAGGGCATGATAATAACATCAGAAAAAGACTTGGTGGAAAAAATCAACCTCCGAGAATTCCGGATCTAGGGCTCCTCGCACGCGGATCGAGGCAGGGGCGCGAGCTCGCCGGAGAGCTCGCCGGAGAGGGCGAGGGAGGGCGGATCCGGCCGGGGGAAGCTCGCCGGGGCTCGGGGAGGAGGCCTCCCGGCGAGGGGGCGCCGGATGGCGGCGGGACGGCGGCGCGGCGACCTCGGGCGGCGCGCGGGCGA
>NC_057814.1:69986287-70005972 GCF_018294505.1 Triticum aestivum | reverse complement strand
CGGGCCGCGGTGGAGGGAGGCGGCGGAGGCGACAGGTGGCGCGACGGGAGAGGCTGGGAGCGGCGGCGGGGTCTCGTCCGGTCCGGGACGGACATGTCCGGCGAGCGAGAGGGGAAAAACTAGGGTTAGGGTGGAATTCATCCGTGAATTTTCGGGGGAGAGGGCAAATATATAGGCATAGGGAGCTAGGAGAGTCCAAACGAGGTGTGGTTTTCACCCACGCGATCGTGATCGAACGACCGGGAGCAAGGCGGAGACTTAGAGGGGTTTTGTGGCTGTTAGAAGGGGGGGTTTGCTGCAACACACAAACGGACTCTACGGTTACCCGGTTAACCGTTGGAGCACCAAACGACCTCCAAATGGAATGAAACTTGACCGGTGGTATGCCAAGGCCACTTGACAAGCCTCGGTCCATTCCGAGAACGTTCAACACCCGCTCACGAAAAGAAACAAGAGGGGGCACCGGAGGAGATGGGAGTGCCGGATTGCAAAACGGACAACGCGGAAAATGCTTGGACGCATGAGACGAACACGTATGCAAATGCAATGCACATGATGACATGATATGAGATGCAAGACATGGAAAAATGCAACACGCAAGCAAATGACATGGCAACGACGGCGAATAACTCGCAGACACCTGGCGCAACGGATCCGGGGCGTTACAATGGTATAGTGGGTACTCCTGGATCTCCTAACTTCTTTGGTATTCCACCCTTAAAAGTAGAATTAGCAAGCATGGTGGAAATTTCAGCTTCCGGTATCTTTCTTTTATTTGAAATAATTTCTTTCATATACATAGCATAAGGATTCATTTTGAGCATATCAGTCAAACGCATACGCAAAAAGATAGGTCTAAACATTTCAACAAAGCGCTCAAAATCCTCATCATCCTTTTTCTTGGATGGTTTGGGGGGAAAAGGCATGGGTTTCTGAATCCAAGGTTCTCTTTCCTTATCGTGCTTCCTAGAAACAAAGTCTCTCTTATCATAACGTTGATTCTTTGATTGTGGGTTATCAAGATCAACAATAGGTTCAATCTCTACATCATTATTATTGCTAGGTTGAGTATCAACATGAACATCATCATTAACATTATCACTAGGTTCATGTTCATCACCAGATTGTGTTTCAGCATCAGAAATAGAAATATCATTGGGATTCTCAGGTGTGTCAACAATAGGTTCACTAGAAGCATGCAAAGTCCTATCATTTTTCTTTTTCTTCTTTTTAGAAGGACTAGGTGTATCAACATTAATTCTCTGAGAATCCTGCTCAATTCTCTTGGGGTGGCCCTCAGGATACAAAGATTCCTGAGTCACTTTACCTCCTCTAGTTGCAACTCTAACAGCAAAGTCATTATTCTTACTATTCAATTCATTGAGCAAATCATTCTGAGCTTTAAGTACTTGTTCTACTTGAGTGGTGACCATAGAAGCATGTTTACTAATGAGTTTAAGTTCACCTTTAACTCTAGACATATAATCACTCAAGTGTTCAATCATATAAGCATTGTGTTTTAATTGTCTACCAACATAATGATTGAAGTTTTCTTGTTTGACAATAAAATTATCAAACTCATCTAAGCATTGGCTAGCAGACTTATAACGAGGAATATCACCTTCATCAAATCTATAAAGAGAAATTACCTTTACTACCTGTGTCGGGTTTATAAAGACCATGTGTTTCTTCAACAGGCGGTAAATTAAGACCATGTATTTCTTAAATAGGAGGTAAATTCTTAACATCTTCAGCTTTTATACCTTTTTCTTTCATAGATTTCTTTGCCTCTTGCATATCTTCAGGACTGAGAAATAGAACACCCCTTTTCTTCAGAGTTGGTTTAGGAATAGGCTCAGGAATTGACTCAGGAGTTGGCTCAGGAAGTGTCCAATTATTTTCATTTGTCAACATATTATTCAATACAATTTCAGCTTCATGAGCTGTTCTTTCCCTGAAAACACAACCAGCACAACTATCCAGGTGGTCTCTTGAAGCATCGGTTAGTCCATTATAAAAGATATCAAGTATTTCATTTTTCTTGAGAGGATGATCAGCCAAAGCATTAAGTAATTGGAGAAGCCTCCCCCAAGCTTGTGGGAGACTCTCTTCTTCAATTTGCACAAAATTATATATTTCCCTCAAAGCAGCTTGTTTCTTATGAGCAGGGAAATATTTAGCAGAGAAGTAATAAATCATATCCTGGGGACTACGCACACAACCAGGATCAAGAGAATTAAACCATATCTTAGCATCACCCTTTAATGAGAACAGAAATATTTTAAGGATGTAGTAGTAGCGAGTTTTCTCATCATTAGTGAACAGGGTGGCTATATCATTTAATTTAGTAAGATGTGCCACAACAGTTTCAGATTCATAGCCATAAAAAGGATCAGATTCAACCAAAGCAATTATATCAGGGTCGACAGAGAATTCATAATCCTTATCAGTAACAAAGATAGGTGAAGTAGCATAAGCAGGATCATATTTCATTCTAACATTCAGAGAATTTTGTTTCAGCTTAGCTAATAATTTCTTAAGATCACCTCTATCATTGCAAGCAAGAAAATCTCTAGCAGTTTCTTCATCCATAACATAACCCTCAGGCACAACAGGCAATTCATATGTAGGGGGAGAATCTTCATCATCACTTTCATCAATATTATCAGTTTCAATAATTTCATTCCCTCTAGCCCTAGCAAGTTGTTCATCTAGAAATTCACCAAGTGGCACAGTAGTATCAAGCATCGAAATAGTTTCGTCATAAGTATCATGCATAGTAGAAGTGGCATCATCAATAACATGTGACATATCAGAATTAATAGCAGAAGCAGGTTTAGGTGTCGCAAGCTTACTCAAAACAGAAGGTGAATCAAGTGCAGAGCTAGATGGCAGTTCCTTACCTCCCCTCGTAGTTGAGGGATAAATTTTGGTTTTCTCGTCTTTCAAGTTCTTCATAGAGACCAGCAGATATAAATCCCAAGTGACTCAAAGAATAGAGCTATGCTCCCCGGCAACGGCGCCAGAAAATAGTCTTGATAACCCACAAGTATAGGGGATCGCAACATTTTTCGAGGGTAGATTATTCAACCCAAATTTATTGATTCGACACAAGGGGAGCCAAAGAATATTCTCAAGTATTAGCAGTTGAGTTGTCAATTCAACCACACCTGGATAACTTAGCATCTGCAGCAAAGTATTTAGTAGCAAAGTAGTATGGAAGTAACGGTAACGGTAGCAAAAGTAATATTTTTGGGTTTTGTAGTGATTGTAACAGTAGCAACGGAAAAGTAAATAAGCGAAGAACAATATATGAAAAGTTCATAGGCATTGGATCGGTGATGGAGAATTATGCCGGATGCGATTATTCATGTAACAGCTATAACATAGGGTGACACAGAACTAGCTCCAATTCATCAATGTAATGTAGGCATGTATTCCGAATATAGTCATACATGCTTATGGAAAAGAACTTGCATGACATCTTTTGTCCTACCCTCCCGTGGCAGCGGGGTCCTATTGGAAACTAAGGGATATTAAGGCCTCCTTTTAATAGAGTACCGGACCAAAGCATTAACACATAGTGAATACATGAACTCCTCAAACTACGGTCATCACCGGGAGTGGTCCCGATTATTGTCACTTTGGGGTTGCCAGATCATAACACATAGTAGGTGACTATAGACTTGCAAGACAGGATCAAGAAATCACATATATTCATGAAAACATAATAGGTTCAGATCTGAAATCATGGCACTCGGGCCCTAGTGACAAGCATTAAGCATAGCAAAGTCATAGCAACATCAATCTCAGAACATAGTGGATACTAGGGATCAAACCCTAACAAAACTAACTCGATTACATGATAAATCTCATCCAACCCATCACCGTCCAGCAAGCCTACGATGGAATTACTCACGCACGGTGGTGAGCATCATGAAATTAGTGATGGAGGATGGTTGATGATGACGATGGCGACAGATTCCCCTCTCCGGAGCCCCGAACGGACTCCAGATCAGCCCTCCCGAGAGAGTTTAGGGCTTGGCGGCGGCTCCGTATCGTAAAACGCGATGAATCCTTCTCTCTGATTTTTTTCTCCCCGAACGTGAATATATAGAGTTGGAGTTGAGGTCGGTGGAGCTCCAGGGTGCCCACGAGGCAGGGGGCGCGCCTCCCACCCTCGTGGACAGGGTGTGGGCCCCCTGGCGTTGATTCTTTCACCAGTATTTTTTATTATTTCCAAAAATAATCTCCATGAAGTTTCAGGTCATTCCGAGAACTTTTGTTTCTGCACAAAGATAACACCATGGCAATTCTGTTGAAAACAACGTCAGTCCGGGTTAGTTCCATTCAAATCATGCAAGTTAGAGTCCAAAACAAGGGCAACAGTGTTTGGAAAAGTAGATACAACGGAGACATATCATAGGTCACACTATGGGTCAACAGAAAAATAACCTGACTAATAAACAACCCCGGTTCGATGAGGACAGAAGTTGGTTGATCTTTATGTGGTCACGAGATGATCACGATGGTATTCTTGATAATGATAATGTGGTAATGAGATGATCACGATGGTATTCTTGATAATGATGAAGTGATCTTGTGATGATCACGATGGTAAGTAATATGGATATTTATGGTTGTCATGAGATAACCTCTGAGCAGAGTAAGTTGGTCCATGAGACCTTAAACATCGACCCCCCTACATGCTAGTACAAGTATCATCCTGTTCATATCATGTTCTTGCCATGCTCATGTTGTCCTAGTAGTATCATGGTCATCATCGATGATTAACCTGTAAATGCCATGCTATTGTTTGTCTTGATTGCTTTGGTTGCTGTGAGCTTGCGAGTACATTCAAAGTACTCACCTGGTGTGTCATGCCAGATTGTAGGTCATACCGGGATAGATTGCTTGGTGAGGAGTCCGAGTATGTGCGCTATGATCACGTCCCAGCCAGAGTGCCTGCAAAGTGGAGTCCATCATTGTCATCGTTGTTCCGCTGCTAGAAGTTATTCCGCTGCTTCGAGTTGTCCTGCTGCTAGCATAGAACTACCTGAGCAGGCGTAGTGTCGCCATGCCAATGTAATTCACTTTATATAGGAACCCTTGTATCCCCGAGTATTTGTAATAAAGAGCTGATTTGTTCTATGCCAAGCAGTACGGTATTCCAGAAGACTTGATCTCTGGGTCGGAATACGGGGTTTTCCGGTCCCTCTGAGCCGGGGTGCCATAATATTCTCAAAACTTTGAGTTCTTACCATGATACATAATGCCTTTGGTAAATTGTATCCCCTGCTTTTGTCAACCATGCTCTACCTTCGAACTTGTGTCATTTACTCTTGAAGTTTATGGTATATGTTCCTAAGATGCCTTCCCTAGTCCGTGTGAACCTGAGAGTTATCACGAGTCATACTCTTCTGGTGTTTTGCCAGATAAAATGTCAACATTCCAACTTCTTCGAAAACGAGAAGTGAATGAGTGGTTATGCACTAGAGAAGTGGGAGTCGACCTTGAACTTTGTGTTCATGCCAATGGAAACAATGTAGATCTTATCATGGAAGCTTCTCGTAACAAAAGTTATTCCCTTGGTATAATTTGATCTTGTATCTGTGATTTTGTCCTTTGCAATCGTGGTTCCGACCATGTTGTTCTACTTTGATTTCATTCTCAGACAAGTTAAAGTGCTTGTCTTCCACAGATCAATACACTAGTCTAACCTCTACTCTGATCTACCTTCGAATTTTACCCTCTGGTATCTTGAGAATATCACAAAACTACATAACTCCTTATGAGTTCTTCATCAAGTATTATTTCTCACCGATTCCAATTTTCTGCGGGTTCTGAGTTGTTAGACACTCAAGAACACCGATAAGTGAATCGGGTCCGCACTGTGATCTAATAACTCTTAGTAATCTTTGTTTCTTACGAGTTTGTACTCAACCATGTCATCCCTAGCTGAATGACTAAATTCCCATCGTCATGCTAAAGCTTGACCGTGCTACCTGTGTCCTTCATCCCTGGAACACACACCCCACAGTGCGCTAAGCTACATCAAGCTTTCAACATCATATTGTTTGTCCTGAAAGGCAATTTTGATGCTGATCTTGCAATCACATATGTGGTTTCGATAACCTTTCGCTTCACCATTTCTTTTGCTTGATGTCATTACTGATCGATTACATCTTCATGAAACCTCTCGGCAAATGTGTCGTGATCATCATCGACATTCTAAGCTCTTCCAGGATATCAACCGAATCCATGATGAGGAATACCATCCTCGCCCCTCGATGATTTGTGTTATCATCAACAACTTTATTGCCTTTCCTCCAACACAACTTGTTCATGTTTTACGTACTGATGTCGCTTGAAGCTACGTCGGTATTTCCCCAAAGAGGAAGGGATTATGCAGCACAACTACGGTAGGCATTTCCCTCAGTTATGAAACCAAGGTATCAATCTAGTAGGAGAACCAACACTACTGCAGGCTGCTGCTAACGCGACACTACGATCAGAGACCCTTTGACGAAATTGTGTGTGATGCATTAATCGCAAACGGGGATGTAAAGAAAACGTCAAAAAAGATGCAAAACGTTTGCGATGGCGGAGACATCAAACATAGTTCAGATTTTAGTTACGTGTGCGATGCGGGGCATATGGTTGATCCAGAAGAACTGTTTGCGATGACGCAGAACAACAAAAACGGGCAGTCATATCAATGTGTGTGCGATATACAGCATACAGTTTTCTCTGATGAACTGTGTGCTATTAGGGAATGCAACAGAAACGGTCAACCAGATCAAGGTGTGTGTGATATACGGCATACGGTTCACTCGGACGAACTGTTTTCGATTAGGGAAGAGAACAAAAACGATTCAACTTAACAAGATGTGTGTGATATGCGGCATTTGCGATGAGCCGAAAGAACACAGACGATTCGTGTAAACAAGATGTGTGTGATAAGCAGCAAACAGCCCACTCGGATGAACTGTTTGCGATGAGAAATTATAACACAAACGGTTACTATAGTTAGTTCGTGTGCGATTCTGTTCGTACAAAAAACTTTGAAAAATCCAAACTAGTTGCTTGCGGTGGCTAGGAGTATCGCACATGATGTGTCTGCGAGTACTCGTGTGCGATGTTTAGTAAGTTACACATACATACACGTACATCCGAGAACGCGGGCCCATGTTTTGGGCCTTGCCGCATGTGGCATTTTAAATTATCCTGAATATGTAAGACAATTATTAACCGTTGCCATTGTAAATTTGCCTCAACGGCAAGAAGAGCGCGCGCAGGGACGCCAGAGTGGAGCACGCCGTGGCCGCCTCTATGGCGAGCAAAACGCGCGGACGGACGCGAGTAGAGCGCGCCGCGGCTGCCTCAATGGCGAGCAACCATGTGGTCAACCTTCTGGCACCCCGTGGGAGACGCGACGGCGCATCCAGACACGATGGCGATATATTGACCGTGTGTGATAGTGGATAGACGCGTACACGTACATCCGAGAATGCGGGCCCACGTTTCGGGCTTCCGATGCATGGCATACAGTTGATCCAAAAGAACTGTTTGTGATGAGCTAGAATAATAGAAACGGGCTTTGTAGGCCCAGAACCATCAATAAATTTTGAATTTGTTTCTCGTCACATTGCAGATTACAACGCAATAAGTAATTGCAAATCTATTCACACCTACCAAACTAATATGTGTTCACACTTAGCACCAAGCTATAAAAACTACCCACTGGAAAATTACTTCACAGTTCCTCTCCTCATCACGCACAAAATTGGTCTTTCCTGTCAAGTCGTTCTACCATGACCGGTAGGAGGAGTTTCGGGTGGACATATAACCAGGCAGCAAAGACCAAGGCCGCGAAAGCACTAGAGAGGTCCTGGCGCAAAGCTGCAGCCGCAGTAGAGATGTCCCGGGGCGCCGTGGAGCCCTCACACGAGCTCTCACGGGCACGTGAGGGCTCTCACAAGCGCACTCGCCACGTTGGCGACCGTGACAACCTGGCTTCGATGAAGTCCTTGGCCGGCGATGACGACATTCTTGCTGGCCTCATTAAGTAGCAGTAGCTAGTCGACGGCTTGATGAAGCTGCTCGAGATCAGCGATGCCTCGGTTGACAAGGCGACCGTGTTGGGGTACGTAGCATGCAATTTCAAAAAATTTCCTATGCTCACGCGAGATCTATCTAGGAGATGCATAGCAACAAGAGGGGGAGAGTGTGTCCACGTACCCTCGTAGACTGAAAGCGGAAGTGTTTGACAACGCGGTTGATATAGTCGAACTTCTTCTCGTTCCGACCGATCAAGCACCGAACATACGGCACCTCCGAGTTCTGCACACGTTCAGCCCAATGATGCCCCTTGAACTCTTGATCTAGCAAAGTGTCGAGGGAGTGTTTCGTCAGCACGATGGTGTGGTGACGGTGATGGTGAAGTGATCCGTGCAGGGCTTCATCTAAGCACTACGACAATATGACCGGAGGCGTAAACTGTGGAGGGGGGTGCCGCACACGGCTAGGAATCAATGTTGTGTGTTCTAGCGGTGCCCCCCACATATATATAGGTGGGAGAGGGAGAGGGGAAGCAAGGGGCGCCCCAAGTAGGAGTAATCCTACTTGGGCGCCTCCTACAAGTCGGCCTCCCCCCTTCCATAAGTGTCGGAGGGGGAAGGAAAGGGAGGAGGGAGGGGAAGACCGAATCCTCCCCTTTCCTTCTCCCTTCCCTCCTTTCCTTCTCCCCTTATTTCGGACTATAGGGGGCGCACCAGCCCCTTAGGAGCTGGTCTATTCCACTCTTGGCCCATTAGGGCCATATAGTTTGCTGGGGGTTGCCCGGAACCCCTTCCGGTGACCCGATACGTACTCGGTACCCCCGGAACACTTCCGGTGTCCGAATACTATCGTCCTATATATGAATCTTTACCTCTCGACCATTTCAAGACTCCCCATCATGTCCACAATCTCATCCGAGACTCCGAACAACATTCGGTCACCAAATCACATAACTCATATAATACAAAATCGTCATCAAACGTTAAGCGTGCGGACCCTACTAGTTCGAGAACTATGTACACATGACCGAGACACCTCTCCGGTCAATAACCAATTGCGGAACCTGGATGCTCATATTGGCTCCGACATATTCTATGAAGATCTTTATCGGTCGAGCCATTATAACAACATACGTTATTCCCTTTGTCATCGGTATGTTACTTGCCCGAGATTCGATCGTCGGTATCTTCATACTGATAACCCACAAGTATAGGGTTGATTATTCAACCCAAATTTATAGATTCGACACAAGGGGAGCCAAAGAATATTTGAAGGTATTAGCAGCTGAGTTGTCAATTCAACCACACTCAGAGATTAATTATCTGCAACAAAGTGATCAGTAGCAAAGTAGTTCGATAGTTTTGATAATAGTGACAGCAGCAACGGTAGCAGTAACAGCGATTGCAGTAATTTGTAGCATGTGTAACAGTGATGATAGCAATAGTAACACAGCAAGATCAATATAAATAAATTCGTAGGCATTGGATCGGTGACTTGTTGGATGCTATTCATCATGTGACAGTTATAACCTAGGGTGATACGACACTAGCTCCAGTTCATCGATATAATGTAGGCATGTATTTCGTAAATAGTCATACGTGTTTTATTAAAAGAACTTGCATGGCATCTTTTGTCCTACCCTCCCGTGGCAGTGGGGTCCATATTGGAAACTAAGGGATATTAAGGCTCCTTTCAATAGAGAACCGGAACAAAGCATTAACACATAGTGAATACATGAACTACTCAAACTACGGTCATCACTGAGAGTGGGCCCGGTTATTGTCACTCCGGGGTTGTCGGATCATAACACGTAGTAGGTGACTATAACTTGCAAGATCGGATCTAAAACATGGATATAATGATGAATTTATAAACGGTTCAGATCTGAGTTCATGGCACCCGGGCCCAAAGTGACAAGCATTAAGCATAGCAAAGTCACAGCAACATCAATCTAAGAACATAGTGGATACTAGGGATCTGGCCCTAACAAAACTAACTCGATTACATGATGAATCTCATCCAACTCCTCACCGACCAGGGAGCCTACGAAGGAATTACTCACTCCAGATGGGGAGCATCATGGAATTGGCGATGGAGATTGGTTGGTGATGACGAAAAACGAAGATCCCCCTCTCCGGAGCCCCAAAGGACTCCAGATCTGCCCTCCCGGGGAAGAACAAGGCTTGGCGGCGGCTCCGTCTCGTGGAATGCGATAATTCTTTCTCCCTGATTTTTTCCTGCAAATATGTGATTTTATAGTACCAGGGGGTCGTCTGTGGGGCCACTAGGTGGGTACAACCCACCTGGGCGCGCCAGGAGAGGGGGGCACACCCTAGTGGGTTGTGCCCACCCAGGGGCCCCTCTCCGGTAGGTCTTGGCTCCAGAAATTCTCTTTTATTCCATCAAAAAATCCTAGCAAAGTTTCATTTTATTCCCAGAACTTTTATTTCTGCACAAAAACAACACCATGGTAGTTCTGCTGAAAACAGCGTCAGTCCGGGGTTAGTTTCATTCAAATCATGCAAATTAGAGTCCAAAACAAGAGGAAAAGCGTGAGAAAAAGTAGATACGTTGGAGACATATCAACTCCCCCAAGCTTAAACGTTTGCTTGTCCTCAAGCAATTCAGTTGATAAACTGAAAGTGAGAAAGAAAAACTTTTATGAACTCTTTTGCTCTTGTTTGCATAAATAAGCTTAAACAGCACCTAGGTTTTCAGCCAGTATTATAACTAACCATGTCAACAATAACATTTAAAGATTATATTAACTCATATCAACGACATAATCAGCTAGCGAGCGATAATAAGAGATCTCAAACAGCAACACGTTGTCAAAACAACCATGATATAATATGACAATAGTGGTATCTCGCTAGCCCTTTCTGAGACCGCAAAACATAAATGCAAGGCACCTCCGAAGTTCAAGCAGCGACTAAACATTGTAATTCATGGTAGAAAAGATCCAGTCATGATGCACCCGGCATTAGCTATACACAATGCATAAATCATGACAACTGCGCTCTCTCAGTTTCTAGCGCTTGTTTTAGAAGGTGATGACACAACATAAAAGTAAATAGAAAGTCCCATCGCAGAGGGAAGCAGTGATTTGTAGAGGTGCCAGAGCTCAATTTTTAGAACAGATATAAATGATATTTTGAGACATGCACTCTTCTCATTCACTTCACAACCATCAGTTATCAACATCTTCCATGCTAAGCACGCTAGTGGCATTTCCCAAGAGATAAAAGTAAAGGTTTACTCCCCCTCCACCATCAATCACACTCCACGGCTTGTCCAAAACAACGGGTGCCGTCCATACCAACATCAGTCTGGGGGAGTTTTGTTTAATTATTTGCATTTTTGAGTTCGGGACTGGGAATCCCTATTACCACCCATTTTCTCGTGCGATGGCGAGTGAATAAACACTCGACCAAGAATAACCCTCTTAGCATGGAAGATATCGACCACCTCCTGTCGTTCCATGAACGATCCGGGCACACAAAAAGGATAATTTTTAGAAGTTTTTAGAGGTGGCACATGCAAATTTACTTAGGACGGCAGGGTAATACCGTATATAGGTAGGTGTGGTGGACTCATCTGGAATAACTTTGGGTTCAAGGTTTTTGATGTACAAGTAGAATTCCCACTTAGTACAGGCGAAGGCTAGCAATTAAGATTGAGAAGCGGCCAGCTAGAGAGCAACAACGATCATAACCATGCATTATGCATAAGTAACATTGGACACTAGCATGAGTAGGATATGAACACCATGAACATAAATATTATAGAGGCTATGTTGGTTTTGATTCAACTACATGCATGAACATGTACCAAGTCAAGCCACTCGAACATTCAGAGGAGGATACCATATCATCATACTACATCACAATCATTTTAACGCTATGTTGATATCCAAGATAAATCATTATCCACTCCCAGCCACTTATGCATAGCATGAGAAACTATAATCTCTAATTGTCATTGTCAACATGTTTAATCATCACGGGCTGAAGCCTGGATACTAGGTTAAACATATTTACACAAACAGAACAAGTCGAGTTCATACCAGTTTCTCTTTGCCACGGCCAGTTCATCAAATGTCGTCATTATTCCCTTTCACTTGCATGACCGAATGATATGAAAATAATAATAGTGCAAGAATGCCATGGACTAAGCTGGAACCTGCAAAACATTTTATTCAACGGGAGAAGACAAGGTAAAATGGGCTCTTTATTAGTTCAACAATTAATCATATGAGAGCCACTCAACATTTTTATCGTGGTTTTCTCCTCGGTAAGACTCGAATAAAAAGAAAAGAAGTTCAGAGAAACACACTGAAATATTTTTGGAGTTTTTGGTTTTCTTGAACAAGTAAATAAAAGGGAAATGTAGAAACGAGAAAAACTATTTACACGGGCAAGCTCCCGACAAGCAAAAGAAGAACAAGGAAATCTTTTTGGATTTTCTTTTCAGTGCTACTACTAAGCATGCATGGAAAGTAAATTACTACAACTAATTTTTTGGTTTTTCTAAAGTTTTTCAAACACACAAGAAGACAGCAAGAAAATAAATCTAAGCATGGATAATACAATGAAAAAGTGTGAACACCGACAAATAGAATGATATGTGAACATGAATGTAATGTCGGTGAGAACACGTACTCCCCCAAGCTTAGGCTTTTGGCCTAGATTGGTAATCGATCAGTAGTCTGGATAGTAGTTGGCGTGGTAGCTCACGGAGGCTCTCGGTGCGGAGGCCTCAGCCTGCTGTGCTGCCTTCGCTGCTGCGTTGTGAGCTCGAGCCTCACTCTCAAGAACAAAATGTCTTCCTCTGCTGTGATAATCAAAGAGAGCAAGCATAGGCAAATATGTGTCCACAACATGTGATTGGTTAAACAACAGATTATAAGTGAACTTATTAGCCTTTCCCTTGAGAATATTATGCTCCTTTAAGGTATCAAAATCTAAATACTGCGTGGGTAGGATAGGATCAAAGGGTAAAGGTGTAACACCCAGCCCTCATGCTAAACACGTGGCGTAAATTCCACCATAGAACGAACCACTTTTGGCGTTATGCTGAAGTCTACGTGCAACAATCGCTCCAAGGTTATAATTCCTTTCACCAGTGACAACGGTGTGAATGAGGCTCAAGTCTGGCACACAAAGTATGCTACAGTCTTGCTTGCCTACTATGCATTTCCCGTTAAATAATGCAAAATACTGAATTGCGGGAAAGTGAATGCTCTTTATTCTTCCTTGTCTCACTCCCCTATTTTCACCGTAACGAAGGCTAGTCAAGAAAGACTCATACTCAGCCGTTGGTGGCTCATCAAGTGAACCCCAAAATGGAAGTTTGCAAGGTAAGCAAAGTTCTCTAGTGGAATAGTAAATGGATTATCATAAAGCATAAATGACACCCTAGACTCACATGGAAAATATTTAAATCCTTTGACAAATGATTCAGTGAGAAGTTGCATTGTTCACACTTATCTGAAAGGTAGGGACCGAGACCGGCATTGTGAACATATTGCTCAAATTCCTCACGTTTGTAGCTAGTTCTGAAGTAAGTCTTGTTGGGTGCATTTGTACTCACGTTTGCTTAATTTATGTTTTGCAAAGAGACTTCAGTCTCGCTAGTAGTTCCGCATGGACTTCGACATTTAGCTTGTTACCTCAGCTACGATCTTGTACCCTTGGGTGGGCCTTGTAGATAGTCAGGCTTCTCAACCTTTTTCATTTGTAGATGTCTGTACCCAGACATGTTATGCTTCCGTTGCCTGTATACTCTGTATGTTGGGTCATGTGACCCATGATTGTAATTCCTAGACTCCTCAGAGCCTATCTATTATATACAAAAAGTATTTGACGGGTTAACCAGAAGAAAGAGAATTATGCTAAAAAATTCCACGTTAATCAGAAAATATTGACCCTTGATTGGATAGATCAGCTATTATTTTTAATCTCTATCCGTTTGATCTACGTACCATAATATGGTGGGTCCAAACCAAGCTGACACGCATATAGATTCATGCCCATGATTTAGATCTCTCACATGCATGCACATAGATTCATGCCCATGATTTAGATCTCTCACATGCATGCACGTTAAAAAAATATTCCACCTCAAAAAATAAACTAACTTGGTCACGTTTACTCATCCATGCACGTAAAAAAAGAGGGCTAACCTAAAGAATCGTGACAAATTTTGGCAGGTTAACTCGTGCATGCACGTCACCCCACAAAAGAAAAACTCATGCATGCACGTCAAAGCAAAAAAGGGATATGTCACATAAAAAAGGGTAACCAACTTGCACGTTAACTACCCCTTCCATATACTTTGCATGCATGCAGATTTTCTTGACACATGTATGTACGTCAAAGAAAATAAATATCTTACCTGGAGAAAATAGCCAAGAATTTTTTGGACAGGGATCTTGCATGTGTGATCGACTCCACAAGAAAGGAATAAAATAAAGATCCATGCGTGATTGCATGTCCCAATTTGTCATCAATATTTTCCCACATAAAAAACATTTCATCAACGGATGGTGCTTGACTGCTTCGGCAAGTCTATTTGGATCAATACTCCCACATACATAAGGAATCAGAAAATAAATTAAAAATCACAAATACCTCATGTCACGGACACTTTCCTGCTCGGCATGCTAATATTATATTCCGTCCTACGAGACACGACAACCAATAGCACCGGCATAGTGTACTTTGTCTACGAGCCATGTACATGTTAGGAGCCAGCACCGTCTAGGCGTGTGACTAGCATCGAGAGCCGGAACATAGCTAAGGCATGCGGTGCACTCCAGAAAAAAGAGAAACAGGCAAGAAAATCCCAAAAGAATAGAGAAATCCAAGCATTTAATTTATGGACTAAAATACAAGGGCCGTTAGATTAGTTTTAAGTGGAAAAATTACCTACCAATTCCATTAAAAAAAGAAACCATTTCATTCATGTTTCCATGATGTATAGATAGCATGGGACTAGGACGTGATGGTAAAAATCTAGGTACTATGTGGGAAGATACCATGATGTATATGCATGCATGTATTCTCCCATGAAATATGGACGCATGAAAAAAAGCAAGCGTCATGTTCCATTATTCCTTGGGCCCTATTGCCTATTAAGAGCTACATCTTTCTAGCATCTAGCGGAACGACCAAACTAAAGTACGCCTCGTGTGACAAGGCCAAAACCTATTAAGAGGAACTGACTAATTAGCCCCACGTCCTTTCTCCTTGTGACATATTCCATGGAAAGGAATGCGCCAAGCAAAGAATGATGCAATACACAGTTTGGCCTCATGGGGGTTGAAAGGCAAAGTATGTAGTGTCAACAACAACCACAAGTTGAAGCATCTGCTTGATCTATTCTAAAATCATCTAGGACTCCCATCATTGCATCTTCTCCTTGCATGTGCATGCCTACCTTTTAGTTTTTAGTCAAGAGGACACATGAGAAAAGGTTGATATGCAATGCCTACTCGAATCACATGTTTACGCACCGACATGAACTTCCCGTTCATAGACAAAAAAAAGTTAATAGTATCATTATACTTAAAAAAATAAATCCGTTTTCGAGGGAAAACTATTTTTTTCCACCACATGGTACCCAGAAAATGAGACGAAAGGAGAATGAGCATGAGCAAAAAAATATTGGTTCCAGCTTGAGTAATTAATGATGGACTTAACAGCCCATAAAGTTGATTGGTTCCACAAATATTTATTATGATTAACCTGTTTGGCTTTATTCCATTGTAGATGGCAGTAAACTATGGTGGCTCATGGTATGGTGCAGGATCAAGAGACATAAGAAGATAAAGTGAAACGTGGATGAATCACGGAGTAATCATTGGAAGATAAAGTTTCCACAATATTGTCCCTGGCTTTGTTAATAGTCATAGCAAAACAAACTGATATAGTATACCATCTCCTTTTTAGAAAGAACGGCCACGCGGATCCGGTTGGTGACATGACTATTCTTGTAATATATACTATTTCTCCCACATGTGTTCCTGTTATTAACTGTACTTTGATGAATTTTCTTCCACATGAGATCCTGTTATTATCCATTTATCATTTACCTTTTACTATACTTTTATGATCAGCCGTGTTATGCGAATATATATGTATCATTTTTTTGGGCATTTTTATCATGTTGCTTTGTAATATATTTTATTCTTTAGAGGAGTTACAAACACTATTAAAACCTGAAAAGGTTGACGCATTATACATGGACAGCTATTGATGCTTGCACGGACATGTTAGTTTTAACTTTTAAGAATATAAGGTATACCAAGTGCAATGAGACACAACTTATTTGGATTAATGTGCTCACAGAAAAGAGAAGGCCATTAGAAAGCATTTAGATCCTCAAAGAAAACAAAATTGAGGTTCGTCACCGGCAGAACAAATTGATGGAATTTATGTCTGCTCAAATATGAACCTAGCTAGATATGTGTTTCAAGTCCAGAGCACAACTATGGGCCGTCCAGATGTACAAGTAAATCTGGGCAACTGTTTGTCGCCATGGATGGAGAGCAACGTTGAAGTCTTCTAGAAATGGGCTGCTACCAGAAATGTCTCGACCAAAGCCATTTTCATCTTCTATGAAAACAATTTAGGTGGCCTATACACCGAAATGCTACCGTGAGACAAGACAAAGAATAAGTATTATATGAAACATACCATCGAAACAAAAAGATATTGGAGTATTCCAAAAAATGAAGTATGTCGTAGAAGGCACATTAGATAGAAAAGACAAACTGTAATAACACAAGACAATTTACTTTCTTTCAAAATTATTATTTTCACAAGATATTCAAAGTGAATATCCAGTCAAAATTTGCACTAAACAGAATACGACACAATTTATTAAAGCTGTACTTCTTTTGTGACAAAACAAATTAAATTGCTGGCCCATTAGTAAAGTAGCCCGCGCATTTTATACATATATATTATCTCTCTCTCTCTCTCTCTCTCTCTCTCTCTCTTTCATAAATTTAATTAGTACTGATTTTGGCAACTCTTTACTGCCAGAATAATATTTTTTTGAATCAAGCACAGAAAGAGCATCCTTTCATACTCCAATACATATTAATTTGGCTCGATATTTTTTGTAGTTCTCCAATCAACATTGCAAAATTATTAAAAAGGAACTGAGATGGATAATACATTAGTTAAGTTAGGGAGCAAACATGGTTTTGTAACTTTATTTATTACTCCTGACTTAAAACAGTACTATCAGATTTCAAAGATTGGCCATATCAACAGTACGATCAGATTTTCTGTGTGAAAAATAATACTCCCTCTGTTTAATAATGTAGTGCGTATAGATTTTTCTTAAAGTCAAATTTCGTCAACTTTGACCAAATTTGTAGGAAAAGTTATCAACATCGACAACACCAAATGTATATACTATGAAAATATGTCTTATGGTCTATCTAATGAATGTATTTGATATTCTTTAAATAGATATTTTTCTCTATAATCTTAGTGAAAGTTTACATAATTTGACTTTTCAAAAAAACTATATGCACTACATTGTAGAATCTATTTATATATAAAAAGGAATTGACGGGTTAACCACAAAAAAGAGAAATAGATTAAAATTCCCACAATAATTAGAAAGATCTAACCATCTATTTGGTGGATTAATGATTAATAGCCATTCGATTTAAGTGACTAAAATTACCCACCAATGCCATTACTTACATGGAAATTGGCCTTGGTTTAACAAAAAAAACTGCAAAAAGAGAAATATGCTAAAAAATCCTATAATAATTAGAATCATCTGGCCCTTTGTTGGATTTTTAAGAAAATCACAACCATTTGTTCTGCTAACATCACAATAGTTACAGAAATTACACACCACTGCCATTATGTAAAGAAAACCTTTCACGTATTCCATCATATTGTAAAAGAAATTCACACCTCAAACAGTTTTTCTCTGTAACCTAGCAGCCTCCATCGCCGCCACGGCCCAAGTCTCCTCTGCGATCTGCCGATCTCCATTATTCTACCTTGATGAAGCTCATGCAACAGATGATCGTCATGTCCATGCGCATGGATGGGTCAGGCAGGAGGATCCTCCCGTTTTCTCTGCCTCTGTAACCTCGCAGCCTCCATCGCCACCATGGCCCAAGTCTCCGCGATCTCCATTGCTCTACCTTGATGGCGCTCATGCAACAGATGATCGTCATGTCGATGCGCATGGATGGGTCTGGCAGGAAGATCCTCCCGTGGATGACCATGATGATTATGATGGACGGGTCTGGAAGGTGGCTCCTCCCGTGGATGACCGTGATGATTATCTTCTCCAAATCGGTCTGATTGTCTGATTGTCGTGAGCATGATGTTATTATGTCCATGGAGAAGGGACTGAAGGAGGTTGAGAGATAAATTAGTTGTCAAAGCGTCGAAGGACATGAGCATCGATGGTAGTGCAGATCCGTTCAGAAAGGACCAAATCCAATCAGATCCATTGAGCACGGCCAGCAAGGCAGCCGATACGTGGTTTTCCTCAACTTTTGAGAGAAAAATGGGTGAGAAGCAATCCAGGGATTTATGTGCTTGCTGTATCTATGGGATATGATCAGTTCACGTCAATGGACAGAGAAAAGGAGAGAGTTGGCGCTGAAGATGGGGAGGATGGCCACGATCTGCACGGCTGCACCATACTGCTGGTCTTCCATCTTCTAATTTAATCAACTTAGCAGAAGATGTTCCCGGCTTCAAGCTCACCTGACAATCTCTTTGACACATGCCATATATACATCTCTAGGGCTGCACCATGATGACTTGTAGGATTAATTCCACCTGCTCTCCAGATCCGTCACGGGGTTGTTCCCAACTTCAAGCTGGCCTTAAAACCTCCTTGACACGGGCCACACGTCTGCAGAGCTGCACCATGCAGCTGGTCTTTTGACTTCTTATTTAACCAACAAAGTGGGAGTTGTAGGATGAAGCAATCTCATCAAGAGAAAGTTGCAAGTGTTCCATGAGGTAATTGTTCACATTATTTTTTCTCAGCAAGAATTCATGGATTGGTTATTCTCAGTCTTTCAATCATTGTATGTAGTAAAAACATCAAAATCATTATCCAATTTTTATTAGCTAGCGCACGGAACGATCATGTCATTTGCCTAAGGCTGCAATTGTCCTTGCAGAAAGCTTAGGTTTTGAGCAAGCAGAGCACTTTGCAAGACAAGTAAAAATCTAGCCTCCCTTCTCATGTACCTATGGAACCAGCGTGAGTCGACTGTGCAGACAGGTCACTGGATCCAAAATCAGATATAAACCCTCCTCTACTTAGTTTATTTTGGTGCGAAGTTATCAAAGATGTAGACTGCCGCCCGCAAAAAAAGGGTCATCTGTCCCGGTTGGTAAGGGCCTTTTGTCCCGGTTGTTGAACCGGGACTAAAGGGTCGTTACTAATGCCCTAGCCCTTTAGTCCCGGTTCTTACACGAACCGGGATAGATGGGCCTCCACATGGCCGGTGCGGCGAGCCCAGGCAGGAGGGCCTTTGGTCCCGGTTGGTGGCACTAACCGGGACCAATAGGCATCCATGCGTCAGCATTTCAGGGGCTGGGGTTTTTGTTTTTTTTGAAGGG
>NC_057814.1:69979485-69986124 GCF_018294505.1 Triticum aestivum | reverse complement strand
TGGGAGGTTAATTTAGGTGTTTCATATATTGTGTTAGCTAGCTAATTAATAGAGAGAAGTGTCCTCTCTTATCTCCGTGCTTGGTCGACCCTACGTACTATATACGTATAGAGAGGACTAGACACCCTAGCTAGTAAGCAAATGAAGGAAACAGAAGATCGTCATGAACATATATATGCATACAGAGAGAAGTGATATCGACCACCTCTCCTTCTCCGAGAGATTGGTCGAACAACAAGTTCTCGTATATCTATCCGACACTACCGGCTACATATATACAACAATTATCTCTTACAATATAATCTCCTAATTATATATGTACACAGGGTCCACATAGTATTCTCCGTTTTCAGCGATCACGTGGTCAATGAAGAATGCCGCCAATTCCTCTTGAATTGCTCGCATACGATCTGGTGGTAGGAGTTCATCCCGCATCCGAAAGATCTAATTTGAAGAAGGGGTCAATACATACATATATATATATATATATATATATATATATATATATATATATATATATATAAATAAATGAAACTCAACACAAATGATGGTAATAAAACAAAATTATGAATATTATTGCTTACGCACTTCATATTGTTCGTCAGAGTAGCCCCGCTCACAGGTCGTGTAGCGGATGGACTCGCAAACGTACTATCCACAGAAATCATTCCCTTGTTCCTGCCACAACCACTTTACAGGAAATAGAGGTCAATCAAACTGACAAGCAAGCATGCTAAATGGTATTGATGAAACTAGCGCTTGAATCACTAGGAGATGCGCGGAACATGCTACTATAGTACTTACTTTCGGGTGTCTAAATTGCATCTTCTTCGGCAGTCCCGGAGCTTTTTTGGAGAATTTTCTCCAAACCCTGCCAGACAAAGAAAACAATTACTTGATATCAGGAAATGAACAAAGTTGCTGATATGGTGGATAATGATCGATTTAACTTACTTCTCGAGCATTTGAGTCATGTCCGCATAGTCCTGGGGATCTTTTCATCTCGAGTCTAAGATGGTTACTAGTCCCTGCTCAAGCTTAATCTCTAGGAGAAGATAGTGGAAGCTGCGCACGCATGCATAAGTGATCAATTACATTACTATAACCTGGACTAATAAGGGAAACCGAATATGCACAAGACAGTAACACTCACTTGAAGTTGTAAGGAAAGAGAATTATATCTTTGTTTTCATTTATTACCAACGATCGTAGCAAGTTGGCCTCGGTATTTTCGGCATGATATTTAACCTCAGTTACATCTATGAGATTTGTGTTAATGAATCCAATATCACCGATTTGTCTTTTCTTCAATTCGGCGATCTTCAATCTGCATAATATAGTGAGGATAATTATAAATACATGCAATGAAAGAGCTGACCTATATAGAGAGACTTAATGACAGAAGTAGTACTACTTACAGACAGTAGCAAGTGATCGTTGATTTATCGAGGTCCTTTTGATTGAAAAACTGGAAGAACTCCTCAAATGGAACATTCAACATTTCAATTCCAACGAGGTCATGCTCCTCTTTAACTCTCAGCGTCAAAGTATTCCTCCCCCCAGACTCTCTACAGGTTTTCATGTACCAATCATGTAATCTTCGCATCATCGTTGTTAGAGATCTTTCATCTTTGACGAGAGGCTTCCCGTAATGGTATTTGTGTTCGTCCACCTCCAAGAAATCATAATGTACATCGTCGGGCAGGTAATCTCCAAGATTGCTATAACCGGGCACCATCCTCGGATCATTAGCGACGATGTCGCTAGACACCTTGAGCGGGGGGCACGATTGGTTCGCTTGTTCGCCGAGCTAGGCAATTTTTTTCCCAGCTTGTTGTTCTTTTAACCTTTGATCACTGATAGTACTTCCCGACCGCTCCGCTTCGACAAATGTCTTTGCAATAATGCGCTAATAGTTGCCTTTCGGCGGAGACTTTGGTGGTTTTGTCAGGGCAGCCAGAGTGCGCTTCACTTTCACTGGATCTACCTTCTCCTCCGGAGGTGGATGTTTCTTTGCTTTCACCCCTTCAAAGAAGTTCGTCACTTCGGCTCGCACGATCTTCGTGGTTTCCTCCTCGGTCCTCTCGTATGGTAACTTCTCTGGAGTCTTCAGAGAAGGACCAAATCTGTATTGCCTCCCGCCTCTGGTTGTACTGCTAGACGCCGGCAGAGCAGACGGAGCGGCTGCGGCTGTCTTCTTTCCTTGCTTACGAGGCGGAGGAGAAGGACTACGATGCGCCGGAGCAGCCGGAGCGGCGGCGGGTCTCTTCCGCCCTTGCTGACGAGGCAGAGAAGGAGGAGGCTGCCTGCTCGGGCGCGCCGGCGCAGGCGGAGAAGGAGGCGGAGTGCCGCCACGCGCCGGAGAAGGAGGTTGAGTGCCCTGATCAGTCGCCGGAGGAGGAGGCGGAGTGCCGCCACGCGCCGGAGAAGGAGGCTGAGTGCCCTGATCACTCGCCGGAGGAGGAGGCGGAGGAGGAGGCGGAGTGCCCTTACTCGCCGGAGGAGGAGGAGGAGGCGGAGGCGTCCAGTTCGGAAGGTTGATGAGCTCCTTCCGCCATAGGCATGGAGTCTTCAGAGCAGAACCCAGCCGAGTCTCCCCTTCACCGGTAGGGTGGTCAAGCTGGAGGTCCTCAAATCCCTCCGTTATTTCGTCCACCGTCACCCTAGCATATCCTTCTGGAATCGGACAATAGTGAAAAGTTGCGCCGGGTTCAGGAGGTCGAACAGAGCCGACAGCCGCCTTGACTTTGAAGTTCTGGCATTGCGTCATAAGGTGGCAATGTTGAGACTCCATGATAGCATCCACGGGGTAGCTAGCAGGAGCTGTCAAGACATGCTACGGCTGAAGCAGCTCGGTGGAAGCCACACTGCTTCTCCGCTGAGATGGCGGGGTAGCTTCGGGGGTAGATTCGGCAGGTCGCTTGCTGCGAGCTACGTCTCGTTCCTCTAGCGCTTGAACCCTTTCGTGCAGCTTCTGAATTTGGGTCTGCTCCACTTTTTTCCTCCTCTCCTGGCATTTGTAACCGCCTGCGTCCGGAAAACTAGCCTTCCACGGAACGGAGCCTGGCGTGCCTCGTGTCTGTCCAGGGTGCTCAGGATTCCCGAGGGCCATTGTGAGCTCGTCGTTCTCTCTGTCTGGAACGAACGTCCCTTGCTGCACTGCATCGATATAGTGCTGAAGCCTCTTGACTGGTATTCTCAAAAGCTCGTCCGTCCAAACGCACTTCCCTGATACAGGGTCCAAGGTGTTGGAAATATGCCCTAGAGGCAATAATAAATGGTTATTATTATATTTCCTTGTTCATGATAATTGTCTATTGTTCATGCTATAATTGTGTTATCCGGAAATCGTAATACATGTGTGAATACAGAGACCACAACGTTTCCCTAGTAAGCCTCTAGTTGACTAGCTCGTTGATCAACAGATAGTCATGGTTTCCTGACTATGGACATTGGATGTCATTGATAACGGGATCACATCATTAGGATAATGATGTGATGGACAAGACCCAATCCTAAGCATAGCACAAAAGATCGTGTAGTTCGTTTGCTAGAGCTTTTCCAATGTCAAGTATCATTTCCTTAGACCATGAGATCGTGCAACTCCCGGATACCGTAGGAGTGCTTTGGGTGTACCAAACGTCACAACGTAACTGGGTGACTATAAAGGTGCACTATGGGTATCTCCGAAAGTGTCTGTTGAGTTGGCACGGATCGAGACTGGGATTTGTCACTCTGTATGACGGAGAGGTATCTCTGGGCCCACTCGGTAATGCATCATCATAATGAGCTCAATGTGACTAAGGAGTTAGCCACGGGATCATGCATTACGGTACGAGTAAAGTGACTTGCCGGTAACGAGATTGAACAAGGTATTGGGATACCGACGATCGAATCTCGGGCAAGTAACGTACCGATTGACAAAGGGAATTGTATACGGGATTGATTGAATCCTCGACATCGTGGTTCATCCGATGAGATCATCGTGGAACATGTGGGAGCCAACATGGGTATCCAGATCCCGCTGTTGGTTATTGACCGGAGAGGCGTCTCGGTCATGTCTGCATGTCTCCCGAACCCGTAGGGTCTACACACTTAAGGTTCGGTGACGCTAGGGTTGTAGAGATATTAGTATGCGGAAACCCGAAAGTTGTTCGGAGTCCCGGATGAGATCCCGGACATCACGAGGAGTTCCGGAATGGTCCGGAGGTGAAGAATTATATATAGGAAGTCCAGTTTCGGCCACCTGGAAAGTTTCGGGGGTTATCGGTATTGTACCGGGACCACCGGAAGGGTCCCGGGGGTCCACCGGGTGGGGCCACCTATCCCAGAGGGCCCCATGGGCTGAAGTGGGAGGGGAACCAGCCCCTAGTGGGCTGGTGCACCCCCCATGGGCCTCCCCCTGCGCCTAGGGTTGGAAACCCTGGGGGTGGGGGGCGCCCCACCTGACTTGGGGGGGGGGGAGTTTCCCCCCCTTGGCCGCCGCCCCCCCATAGATGGGATCCCAGGGCCGGCGCCCCCCAGGGGGCCTACATAAAGGGGGGGAGGGAGGGCTGCTGTACGCTAGCCCCTGGCGCCTCCCTCTCCCTCCCGTGACACCTCTCTCTCCTGCTTGCGCTTGGCGAAGCCCTGCCGGGATCCCCGCTACTTCCACCACCACGCCGTCGTGCTGCTGGATCTCCATCAACCTCTCCTTTCCCCTTGCTCGATCAAGAAGGAGGAGATGTCGCTGCTCCATACGTGTGTTGAACGCGGAGGTGCCGTCCGTTCGGCGCTCGGTCATCGGTGATTTGGATCATGACGAGTACGTCTCCATCTACCCCGTTCACTTGAACGCTTCCGCTCGCGATCTACAAGGGTATGTAGATGCACTCCTTTCCCCTCGTTGCTAGTAAACTCCATAGATGGATCTTGGTGATGCGTAGAAAATTTTAAAATTCTGCAATGATCCCCAACACAAGGTTCCGCCAGCCCCGAAGAACCAAGTCCGGCAACGGTCTGGCCAGTTCATTGTCTCTGGTTCGATCCCTTTATCAAGCAGATCATTCTCACCCTTGGCCCACTTAGGCCGGGCTTTGAGGTAGCCACCTGACCTCGTGCGATGGTGAAGCTTCTTCTTCGCAACATTTTTCTTGTTTGTCGCTGACAACTTCTTACTCTTTTCCGATGTCTTGTGGGCCACAAATGCGGGCCAGTGATCTCTGATCTTCTCATATTTGCCGATGAATTCTGGTGTCTCTTCTTTGTCGACAAACGTTTTCAGCTCATTCTTCCACCTCCTGAATAGGTTTGCCATCTTCTTAAGAGCATGAGACTTGATTAATTGCTCTTTAACTGGCTTCTCTGGATCCTCCTCTGGCGGTAGGGTGAAATTTGCCTTCAGCTCAGTCCAAAGATCATCTTTCTGCATATCATTGACATAAGACACCTCAGGGTCTTCCTTCTTAGTCTTATACCATTGGTGGATGCTGATCGGGATTTTGTCCCTAACAAGAACCCCGCACTGAGCAGCAAATGCTTCCTTTGTCCGGATGGGTTCAATCGGTTGGCCGTCGCGCGCGATTGCTGTGATCTCAAACCTTTCATCCGAGCGCAACTTTCTCTTTGGGCCTCATCTCTTTATCGAAGTTGTGCTCGATCCGGAGGGCTAGAAAAAAGAAGAAAGACGAGAGTTAATTAATATTTGTACATACCAAAACAATGAATGCATCAATTAGCTAGTCAACACATGCTTAACTAATATATTTACCTGGTCGGACTCTGTTCGGTCACCGGAGCCGTCACCACGGGCTCCTTCTTGCACCAGCATTGGGTCACCGGAGCCATCATAATCATGTCTTTCCTCCTCTACTCTTCGATCACCGTAGCCTACTTCTTCACCCTGTTCTTCCAGACTATCATTGTCGTTAAGATATGACAAGACATCACCTCCGGCTAAGATTATGTCCCCCAACACCTCTTCTGCTTCCTCGTCTCGTCCGTGCTCCATTGTTTCTGCAAATATTACAACTGGCAATTATTACACAAATATGACAACAGGTGGATATATTAGTGCAAACGTAGACCTAGCTTATTCCGGGTTTGGGGTGGCCTCGGCAACGCTTCAAGGGTAGGGGCGCGGCGGGAGGGGGTAGGAGACCGACATCGTTTTTTCTAGGGTTTGGTGTCCTCGAGAGTTTTGGTCGAGCGAGAGGGCCGGGGGGTGCTCCCGTGGTATAAGTTATCACGGTCGAAGTTATCCGGGAGGGGGTTATATCGACAACGACGACATACATACATGGGAAAATAATGTTATCGGGGAGGGGGTAGGTCGAACCCCCCCCCCCTCGTGTTGAAGTTATCGGGACACGGGGTATATCGACAACGACATATCCGATAAAAAGTAAGAAGACGAAGAAGAAATAAAAAGAGGAGAAGAAGATATTAATAGAGGAGAAGATTGAAGAAAAAAAAGAAGAAAAAAAGAGGAGAAGAAGAAAGGAATAGAGGAGAAGAAGAGAAAATAGAATTCTATTTTCTCTTCTTCTCCTCGATTCCTTTCTTCTTCTCCTCTTCTTTTTCTTCTTTATTCTTCTTCTTATTTATTTCTCATCTTCTTCCTCTCCTCTTCTTCTCCTTTCTTTTTCTTCTTATTTTCCT
>NC_057814.1:69957928-69979004 GCF_018294505.1 Triticum aestivum | reverse complement strand
ATAGCAAACCCATTGGTATCGGTTTGTGGCACAAACCGGTACCAATGCCACCCTTCAGTCCCGGTTGGTGTCACCAACCGGGACCAAAGGCCTCTTTTTAGCAGCCCAAAGGGCGGGAAGCGGCGGCCTTTGGTCCCGGTTGGTGGCACCAACCGGGACTAAAGGGGGGCATTGGTACCGGTTAGTGCCATGAACCGGTACCAATGCACCCCTTTAGTATCGGTTGGTGCCACCAACCGGGACCAAAGGCCTTGTGCTGCTGCGCCCTCGTCGAAAGTTTAGTCCCACCTCGCTAGTTGAGAGGGGCGCGCAGTGGTTTATAAGCCCCACTGCCGCTCCCCTCTCGAGCTCCTCTCCATTGCAGGCTTACGAGCCTAATTGTCACTGCTATGCCTGATGGGCCTACTGGGCCTTCTGCGGGCCTGAATCCTGGCCCATCGATGGGTTTCTAGTCATATTCAGGCCGTGGTGGCCCAGTAGGTGGCATATTTTTTATTTTTTTGCCTTTTTTTGTTTTCTTTTTTGCTTTATTTATTTTGTTTTGTTTCTACTTACAACAAAAAACTTATTTATTTTATTTTATTTTGTTTCTAATTACTTATTTACTTTACTTTATGATAATTCTTTTTGCTATTAAAGTTTCTAACAAAAAAAGTTCTTTATGAAAATTCTTTTTGCTTTCAATGATTTTGAACATAAAATACTTCGATAATTTTAGTTGCATCAATTTTATATAATTTTAGTTTCAATAATACTAGAGGTTGCTTATAATGTTTTGAACAGAAAATACTTTGATAATTTTACTTTCATAAATTTTATTTATGTTATTAAAGTTTATTTTATTTTGTTTCTACTTATATATTTTATTAAAGTATATATTATTTTGTTTCTAATTACTTATTTATTTTATTTGTTATTTTTCATGCATTTATTGATTATTTTGAGCTATAAGACCCTAAAATTGAAAAGCATTTCAAATGAACTCTGAAAAGGTTGAAAGTTGGCATGGTATCATCATTTCATCCACATAGCATGTGCAAGAAAGTTGAGAGGGTTACGGCAAAAACTGGATGCACTTCGTGTACAAAACGGACAATGGTATCATACTCGTCTGTTACAAAGTTGGCATGATATCATCATAATAGTTGCGGGAGAAAGTCTTCACTTTTTCTTCGCTTGTGTCATTTGCTTATTGCCCCGTAACCATGGATAATCTTCATCGTTTATGAGGATGCTTGGGTCAGCCTTGACTTTGAAGGGAGGAATTTCATGAAACTTTTCATAATCTTCAGATACGTCTGTCTTGCCCTCCACTCCCACGATGTCCCTTTTTCCTGAAAGAACTATGTGGCGCTTTGGCTCATTGTATGATGTATTCGCTTCCTTATCTTTTCTTTTTCTCGGTTTGGTAGACATGTCCTTCACATAGATAACCTGTGCCACATCATTGGCTAGGACGAACGGTTCGTCAGTGTACCCAAGATTTTTCAGATCCACTGTTGTCATTCCGTACTGTAGGTCTACTTGTACCCCGCCTCCTGACAGATTGACCCAGTTGCACTTAAACAAAGGGACCTTAAAATCATGTCCGTAGTCAAGTTCCCATATGTCCACTATGTAACCATAATATGTGTCCTTTCCCCTCTCGGTTGCTGCATCAAAGCGGACACTGCTGTTTTTGTTGGTGCTCTTTTGATCTTGGGCGATCGTGTAAAATGTATTCCCATTTATCTCGTATCCTTTGTAAGTCAATATAGTCAAAGATGGTCCCCTGGACAATGAGTACAACTCATCACAAACAGTGTTGTCACCTCTGAGACGTGTTTCCAACCAACTGCTGAAAGTCCTGATGTGTTCACATGTAATCCAGTCGTCGCACTGCTCCGGATGTTTGGAGCGCAGACTATTCTTGTGTTCATCGACATACGGGGTCACCAAGGTAGAGTTCTGTAGAACTGTGTAGTGTGCTTGAGACCAAGAATGCCCGTCCCTGCATATTATTGAGTCCACTCCTAGCATGCCTTTTCCAGTCAGTCTCCCCTCATACCGCGATTTAGGGAGACCTATCTTCTTAAGGCCAGGAATGAAGTCAACACAAAACCCAATGACATCCTCTGTTTGATGGCCCATGGAGATGCTTCCTTCTGGCCTAGCGCGGTTATGGACATATTTCTTTAGGACTCCCATGAACCTCTCAATGGGGAACATATTGTGTAGAAATACAGCCCCCAAAATGACAATCTCGTCGACTAGATGAACTAGGACGTGCGTCATGATATTGAAGAAGGATGGTGGGAACACCAGCTCGAAACTGGCAAGACATTGCGCCACATCACTCCTTAGCCTTGGTATGATTTCTGGATCGATCACCTTCTGAGAGATTGCATTGAGGAATGCACATAGCTTCACAATGGCTAATCGGACGTTTTCCGGTAGAAGCCCCCTCAATGCAACCGGAAGCAGTTGCGTCATAACCACGTGGCAGTCATGAGACTTTAGGTTCTGGAACTTTTTCTCTGGCATATTTATTATTCCCTTTATATTCGACGAGAAGCCAGTCGGGACCTTCATACTGAGTAGGCATTCAAAGAAGATTTCTTTCTCTTCTTTCGTAAGAGCGTAGCTGGCAGGACCTTCATACTGCTTCGGAGGCATGCCGTCTTTTTCATGCAAACGTTGCAGGTCCTCCCGTGCCTCAGGTGTATCTTTTGTCTTCCCATACACGCCCAAGAAGCCTAGCAGGTTCACGCAAAGGTTCTTCGTCACGTGCATCACGTCGATTGAAGAGCGGACCTCTAGGTCTTTCCAGTAGGGTAGATCCCAAAATATAGATTTCTTCTTCCACATGGGTGCGTGTCCCTCAACGTCATTCGGAACAGCTAGTCCGCCGGGACCCTTTCCAAAGATTACGTGTAAATCATTGACCATACCAAGTACGTGATCACCGGTACGCATGGCGGGCTTCTTCCGGTGATATGCCTCACCTTTGAAATGCTTGCCTTTCTTTCGACATTGATGGTTGGTCGGAAGAAATCGACGATGGCGCAAGTACACATTCTTCCTGCATTTGTCCAGGTATATACTTTCAGTGTCATCTAAACAGTTCGTGCATGCGTGGTATCCCTTGTTTGTCTGTCCTGAAAGGTTACTGAGAGCGGGCCAATCGTTGAAGGTTACAAACAGCACCGCGTGTAGGTTAAATTCCTCCTGTTTGTGCTCATCCCATGTACGTACACCGTTTCTATTCCACAGCTGTAAAAGTTCTTCAACTAATGGCCTTAGGTACACATCAATGTCGTTGCCGGGTTGCTTAGTGTTGGGGAACGTAGTAATTTCAAAAAATTTCCTACGCACACGCAAGATCATGGTGATGCATAGCAACGAGAGGGGAGAGTGTTGTCCACGTACCCTCGTAAACCGACAGCGGAAGCGTTATCACAACGCAGTTGATGTAGTCGTACGTCTTCACGATCCGACCGATCAAGTACCGAACGTACGGCACCTCCGAGTTCTACACACGTTCAGCTCGATGACGTCCCTCGAACTCCGATCCAGCCGAGTGTTGAGGGAGAGTTTCGTCAGCACGACGGCGTGGTGACGATGATGATGTTCCACCGACGCAGGGCTTCGCCTAAGCTCCGCAACGGTATTATCGAGGTGTAATATGGTGGAGGGGGGCACCGCACACGGCTAAGAGATCTCAACGATCAATTGTTGTGTCTCTGGGGTGCCCCCTGCCCCCGTATATAAAGGAGCAAGGGAGGAGGAGGCCGGCCCTAGGAGGGGGCGCACCAAGTGTGGAGTCCTACTAGGACTCCCTAGTCCTAGTAGGATTCCACCTCCCATATGGAATAGGAAAAGAGGAAGGGAAAAAGAGAAGGAAGGAAGGGGGCGCCCCCCTTCCCTAGTCCAATTCGGACCAGACCAAGGGGAGGGGTGCGGCCACCCTTGAGGCCCTTTTCCTTCTTTCCCGTATGGCCCAATAAGGCCCAATACGTATTCCCGTAACTCTCCGGTACTCCGAAAAATACCCGAATCACTCGGAACCTTTCCGAAGTTCGAATATAGTCGTCGAATATATCGATCTTTACGTCTCGGCCATTTCGAGACTCCTCGTCATGTCCCCGATCTCATCCGGGACTCCGAACTCCTTTGGTACATCAAAACTCAATAAAACTGTCATCGTAACGTTAAGCGTGCGGACCCTACGGGTTCGAGAACTATGTAGACATGACCGAGACACGTCTCCGGTCAATAACCAATAGCGGGACCTGGATGCCCATATTGGCTCCCACATATTCTATGAAGATCTTTATCGGTCAGACCGCATAACAACATACGTTGTTCCCTTTGTCACCGGTATGTTACTTGCCCGAGATTTGATCGTCGGTATCTCGATACCTAGTTCAATCTCGTTACCGGCAAGTCTCTTTACTCGTTCCGTAACACATCATCCCGCAACTAACTCATTAGTCACAATGCTTGCAAGGCTTATAGTGTTGTGCATTACCGAGTGGGCCCAGAGATACCTCTCCGACAATCGGAGTGACAAATCCTAATCTCGAAATACGCCAACCCAACAAGTACCTTTGGAGACACCCGTAGAGCACCTTTATAATCACCCATTTACGTTGTGACGTTTGGTAGCACACAAAGTGTTCCTCTGGTAAACGAGAGTTGCATAATCTCATAGTCATAGGAACATGTATAAGTCATGAAGAAAGCAATAGCAACATACTAAACGATCGAGTGCTAAGCTAACGGAATGGGTCAAGTCAATCACGTCATTCTCCTAATGAAGTGATCTCGTTAATCAAATGACAACTTATGTCTATGGCTAGGAAACATAACCATCTTTGATTAACGAGCTAGTCAAGTAGAGGCATACTAGTGACACTCTGTTTGTCTATGTATTCACACATGTATTATGTTTCCGGTTAATACAATTCTAGCATGAATAATAAACATTTATGATGATATAAGGAAATAAATAATAACTTTATTATTGCCTCTATGGCATATTTCCTTCAGTCTCCCACTTGCACTAGAGTCAATAATCTAGTTCACATCGCCATGTGATTTAACATGAATAGTTCACATCACCATGTGATTAAAACCCATGGTTCACATCGTCATGTAACCATCACCCAAAGGGTTTACTAGAGTCAGTAATCTAGTTCACATCGCTATGTGATTAACACCCAAAGAGTACTAAGGTGTGATCATGTTTTGCTTGTGAGATAATTTTAGTCAACGGGTCTGTCACATTCAGATCCGTAAGTATTTTGCAAATTTCTATGTCTACAATGCTCTGCATGGAGCTACTCTAGCTAATTGCTCCCACTTTCAATATGTATCTAGACCGAGACTTAGAGTCATCTAGATTAGTGTCAAAACTTGCATCGACGTAACCTTTTACGACGAGCCTTTTGTCACTTCCATAATCGAGAAACATATCCTTATTCCAGTAAGGATAATTTTGACCGTTGTCCAGTGATCTACTCCTAGATCACTATTGTACTCCCTTGCCAAGATCAGTGTAGGTTATACAATAGATCTGGTACACAGCATGGCATACTTTATAGAACCTATGGCCGAGGCATAGGGAATGACTTTCATTCTTTTTCTATCTTCTGCCATGGTCGGGTTTTGAGTCTTACTCAATTTCACACCTTGTAACACAGTCAAGAAACTCTTTCTTTGACTGTTCCATTTTGAACCACTTCAAAATCTTGTTAAGGTATGTACTTATTGAAAAAACTTATCAAGCGTCTTGATCTATCTCTATAGATCTTGATGCTCAATATGTAAGCAGCTTCACCGAGGTCTTTCTTTGAAAAACTCCTTTATGCTTTGCAGAATAATTCTACATTATTTCCGATCAACAATATGTCACTTACATATACTTATCATAAATGTTGTAGTGCTCCCACTCACTTTCTTGTAAATACAGGCTTCACCGCAAGTCTGTATAAAACTATATCCTTTGATCAACTTATCAAAGCGTATATTACTACTCCGAGATGCTTGCACCAGTCCATAGATGGATCGCTGGAGCTTGCATATTTTGTTAGCACCTTTAGGATTGACAAAACCTTCTGGTTGCATCATATACAACTCTTCTTTAATAAATCCATTAAGGAATGCAGTTTTGTTTATCCATTTGCCAGATTTCATGAAATGCGACAATTGCTAACATGGTTCGGACAGACTTTAAGCATCGCTGCGAGTGAGAAAATCTCATCGTAGTCAACACCTTGAACTTTGTCAAAAACCTTTTTCCGACAAGTCTAGCTTTGTAGATAGTAAAACTACTATCAACGTCCGTCTTCCTCTTGAAGATCCATTTATTTTCTATGGCTTGCCGATCATCGGGCAAGTCAACCAAAGTCCACACTTTGTTCTCATACATGGATCTCATCTCAGATTTCATGGCCTCAAGCCATTTTGCGGAATCTGGGCTCACCATCGCTTCTTCATAGTTCGTAGGTTCGTCATGGTCTAGTAACATAACCTCCAGAACAGGATTACCGCACCACTCTGGTGCGGATCTTACTCTGGTTTACCTATGAGGTTTGGTAGTAACTTGATCTGAAGTTACATGATTATCATCATTAACTTCCTCACTAATTGGTGTAGAAGTCACATGAAGTAATTTCTGTGATCCAATAAGGGAGCAGGTACAGTTACCTCATCAAGTTCTACTTTCCTCCCACTCACATCTTTGGAGAGAAACTCCTTCTCTAGAAAGGATCCATACTTAGCAACGAATGTCTTGCCTTCGGATCTGTGATAGAAGGTGTACCCAACTGTCTCCTTTGGGTATCCTATGAAGACACATTTCTCCGATTTGGGTTTGAGCTTATCAGGATGAAACTTTTTCACATAAGCATCGCAACCCCAAAATTTTAAGAAACGACAACTTTGGTTTCTTGCCAAACCACAGTTCATAAGGCGTCGTCTCAACGGATTTTGATGGTGCCCTATTTAACGTGAATGCAGCTATCTCTAATGCATAACCCCCAAAACGATTAGTGGTAAATTGGTAAGAGACATCATAGATTGCACTATATCCAATAAAGTATGGTTATGACGTTCGGACACACCATTATGCTGTGGTGTTCCAGGTGGCATGAATTTGTGAAACTATTCCACATTGTTTTAACTGAAAGCCAAACTCGTAACTTAAATACTCTTCTCCACGATCAGATCGTAAAAACTTTATTTTCTTGTTACGATGATTTTCTGCTTCACTCTGAAATTATATGAACTTTTCAAATGTTTCAGACTCTTGTTTCATTAAGTAGATATACCCATATCTGCTCAAATCATCTGTGAAGGTCAGAAAATAATGATACCTGCTACGAGGCTCAATATTCATCGGACCACATACATCTGTATGTATGATTTCCAACAAATCTGCTGCTCTCTCCATAGTTCCGGAGAACGGCGTTTTAGTCATCTTGCCCATGAGGCACGGTTCGCAAGTATCAAGTGATTCATAATCAAGTGATTCCAAAATCCCATCAGTATGGAGTTTCTTCATGCGCTTTACACCAATATGACCTAAACGGCAGTGCCACAAATAAGTTGTACTATCATTATTAACTTTGCATCTTTTGGTTTCAATATTATGAATATGTGTATCACTACGATCGATATCCAACAAACCATTTTCGTTGGTGTGTATGACCATAGAAGGTTTTATTCATGTAAACAGAACAACAATTGTTCTCTAATTTAAATGAATAACCGTATTGCAATAAACATGATCAAATCATATTCATGCTCAACGCAAACACCAATAACACTTATTTAGTTTCAACACTAATCCCGAAAGTACAGGGAGTCGATGATGATCATATCAATCTTGGAACTACTTCCAACACAAATTGTCACCTCGCCTTTTACTAGTCTCTATTTATTCTGCAACTCCCGTTTTCGAGTTACTACTCTTTAGCAACTGAACCAGTATCAATTACCGAGGGGTTGCTATAAACACTAGTAAAGTACACATCAATAATCAGTATATCAAATATACCTTTGTTCACTTTTACTAGTCTCTGTTTATTATGCAACTCCCGTTTCGAGTTACTACTCTTAGCAACTGAACCAGTATCAATTACCGAGGGGTTGCTATAAACACTAGTAAAGTACACATCAATAATCTGTATATCAAATATACCTTTGTTCACTTTGCCATCCTTCTTATCCACCAAATAGTTGGGGTAGTTCCGCTTCCAGTGACCAGTCCTTTTGCAGTAGAAGCACTTAGTCTCAGGCTTAGGACCAGACTTAGGCTTCTTCACTTGAGCAGCAACTTGCTTGCCGTTCTTTTTGAAGTTCCCCTTCTTCCCTTTGCCCTTTTCTTGAAACTAGTGGTCTCGACAACCATCAACACTTGATGTTTTTCTTGATTTCTACCTTCGTCGATTTCAGCATCACGAAGAGCTCAGGAATTACTTTCGTCATCCCTTGCATACTATAGTTCATCACGAAGTTCTACTAACTTGGTGATGGTGACTAGAGAATTCTGTCAATCACTATTTTATCTGGAAGATAAATTCCCACTTGATTCAAGCGATTGTAGTACCCAGACAATCTGAGCACATGCTCACTAGTTGAGCGATTCTCCTCCATCTTTTAGCTATAGAACTTGTTGGAGACTTCATATCTCACAACTCGGGTATTTGCTTGAAATATTAACTTCAACTCCTGGAACATCTCATATGGTCCATGACGTTCAAAACGTCTTTGAAGTCCTGATTCTAAGCCGTTAAGCATGGTGCACTAAACTATCAAGTAGTCATCATATTGAGCTAGCCAAACGTTCATAACGTCTGCATCTGCTCCTGCAATAGGTCTGTCACCTAGCGGTGCATCAAGGACATAATTTTTCTGGGCAGCAATGAGGATAATCCTCAGATCGCGGATCCAATCCGCATCTTTTCTACTAACATCTTTCAACATAATTTTCTCTAGGAATATATCAAAATAAAACAGGGAAGCAACAACGCGAGCTATTGATCTACAACATAATTTGCAAAATACTATCAGGACTAAGTTCATGATAAATTTAAGTTCAATTAATCATATTACTTAAGAACTCCCACTTAGATAGACATCCCTCTAATCCTTTAAGTGATCACGTGATCCATATCAACTAAACCATGTCCGATCATCACGTGAGATGGAGTAGTTTCAACGGTGAACATCACTATGTTGATCATATCTACTATATGATTCACGCTCGACCTTTCGGTCTCCGTGTTCCGAGGCCATATCTGTTATATGCTAGGCTCGTCAAGTTTAACCTGAGTATTCCGCGTGTGCAACTGTTTTGCACCCGTTGTATTTGAACGTAGAGCCTATCACACCCGATCATCACGTGGTGTCTCAGCACGAAGAACTTTTGCAACGATGCATACTCAGGGAGAACACTTATACTTTGATAATTTAGTGAAGGATCATCTTATAATGCTACCGTCAAACAAAGCAAGATAAGATGCATAAAGGATTAACATCACATGCAATCAATATAAGTGATATGATATGGCCATCATCATCTTGTGCTTGTGATCTCCATCTCCGAAGCACCGTCATGATCACCATCGTCATCGTAGCATCGTTGTCGTCTCGCCAACTTATTGCTTTTACGACTATCGCTACCGCTTAGTGATAAAGTAAAACTATTACATGGCGATTGCATCTCATACAATAAAGCGACAACCATATGGCTCCTGCCAGTTGCCGATAACTCGGTTACAAAACATGATCATCTCATACAACACATTATATCACATCATGTCTTGACCATATCACATCACAACATGCCCTGCAAAAACAAGTTAGACGTCCTCTACTTTGTTGTTGCATGTTTTACGTGGCTGCTACGGGCTTAGCAAGAACCGTTCTTACCTACGCATCAAAACCACAACGATAGTTTGACAAGTTGGTGCTGTTTTAACCTTCGCAAGGACCGGGCGTAGCCACACTCGGTTCAACTAAACTGAGAGAGACAGACACCCGCCAGTCACCTTTAAGCAACGAGTGCTCCCAACGGTGAAACCAGTCTCGCGTAAGCGTACGCGTAATGTCGGTCTGGGCCGCTTCATCTCACAATACCGCTGAACCAAAGTATGACATGCTGGTAAGCAGTATGACTTATATCGCCCACAACTCACTTGTGTTCTACTCGTGCACAGCATCAACGCATAAAACCTGGCTCGGATGCCATTGTTGGGGAACGTAGTAATTTCAAAAAATTTCCAACGCACACGCAAGACCATGGTGATGCATAGCAACGAGAGGGGAGAGTGTTGTCCACGTACCCTCGTAGACCGACAGCGGAAGCGTTATCACAACGCGGTTGATGTAGTCGTACGTCTTCACGATCCGACCGATCAAGTACCGAACGTACGGCACCTCCGAGTTCTACACACGTTCAGCTCGATGACGTCCCTCGAACTCCGATCCAGCCGAGTGTTGAGGGAGAGTTTCTTCAGCATGACGGCGTGGTGACGATGATGATGTTCCACCGACACAGGGCTTCGCCTAAGCTCTGCAACGGTATTATCGAGGTGTAATATGATGGAGGGGGGCACCGCACACGGCTAAGAGATCTCAAGGATCAATTGTTGTGTCTCTGGGGTGCCCCCCTGCCCCCCTATATAAAGGAGCAAGGGAGGAGGAGGCCGGCCCTAGGAGGGGGCGCACCAAGTGTGGAGTCCTACTAGGACTCCCTAGTCCTAGTAGGATTCCACCTCCCATATGGAATAAGAAAAGAGGAAGGGAAAAAGAGATGGAAGGAAGGGGGCGCCCCCCTTCCCTAGTCCAGTTCGGACCAGACCAAGGGGAGGGGTGCGGCCACCCTTGAGGCCCTTTTCCTTCTTTCCCGTATGGCCCAATAAGGCCCAATACGTATTCCCGTAACTCTCCGGTACTCCGAAAAATACCCGAATCACTCGGAACCTTTCCGAAGTCCGAATATAGTCGTCCAATATATCGATCTTTACGTCTCGGCCATTTCGAGACTCCTCGTCATGTCCCCGATCTCATCCGGGACTCCGAACTCCTTCGGTACATCAAAACTCAATAAAACTGTTATCGTAACGTTAAGCGTGCGGACCCTACGGGTTCGAGAACTATGTAGACATGACCGAGACACGTCTCCGGTCAATAACCAATAGCGGTACCTAGATGCCCATATTGGCTCCCACATATTCTACGAAGATCTTTATCGGTCAGACCGCATAACAACATACGTTGTTCCCTTTGTCACCGGTATGTTACTTGCCCGAGATTTGATCGTCGGTATCTCGATACCTAGTTCAATCTCGTTACCGGCAAGTCTCTTTATTCGTTCCGTAACACATCACCCCGCAACTAACTCATTAGTCACAATGCTTGCAAGGCTTATAGTGATGTGCATTACCGAGTGGGCCCAGAGATACCTCTCCGACAATCGGAGTGACAAATCCTAATCTCGAAATACGCCAACCCAACAAGTACCTTTGGAGACACCTGTAGAGCACCTTTATAATCACCCATTTAGGTTGTGACGTTTGGTAGCACACAAAGTGTTCCTCCGGTAAACGGGAGTTGCATAATCTCATAGTCATAGGAACATGTATAAGTCATGAAGAAAGCAATAGCAACATACTAAACGATCGAGTGCTAAGCTAACGGAATGGGTCAAGTCAATCACGTCATTCTCCTAATGAAGTGATCTCGTTAATCAAATGACAACTTATGTCTATGGCTAGGAAACATAACCATCTTTGATTAACGAGCTAGTCAAGTAGAGGCATACTAGTGACACTCTGTTTGTCTATGTATTCACACATGTATTATGTTTCCGGTTAATACAATTCTAGAATGAATAATAAACATTTATCATGATATAAGGAAATAAATAATAACTTTATTATTGCCTCTAGGGCATATTTCCTTCACTTAGGGCCTTGGATGAGAACTGACATCATAATGAACTTCCGCTTCATGCACATCCAAGGAGGAAGGTTATACATACATAGAGTCACGGGCCAGGTGCTGTGATTGCTGCTCTGCTCCCCGAAAGGATTAATGCCATCCGCGCTTAAACCAAACCATACGTTCCTTTGGTCACCTGCAAACTCAGCCCAGTACTTTCTCTCGATTTTTCTCCACTGCGACCCGTCAGCGGGTGCTCTCAACTTCCCGTCTTTCTTACGGTCCTCACTGTGCCATCGCATCAACTTGGCATGCTCTTCGTTTCTGAGCAGAAGTTTCAACCGTGGTATTATAGGAGCATACCACATCACCTTCGCAGGAACCCTCTTCCTCGGGGGCTCGCCGTCAACATCACCAGTGTCATCTCGTCTGATCTTATACCGCAATGCACCGCATACCGGCATGCGTTCAGATCCTTGTACGCACCGCGGTAGAGGATGCAGTCATTAGGGCATGCATGTATCTTCTGCACCTGCAATCCTAGAGGGCATACGCCCTTCTTTGCTGCGTATGTACTGTCGGGCAATTCGTTATCCTTTGGAAGCTTCTTCTTCAATATTTTCAATAGCTTCTCAAATCCTTTGTCAGGCACAACATTCTCTGCCTTCCACTGCAGCAATTCCAGTACGGTACCGAGCTCTGTGTTGCCATCTTCGCAATTGGGGTACAACCCTTTTTTGTGATCCTCTAACATGCGATCGAACTTCAACTTCTCCTTTTGACTTTCGCATTGCGTCCTTGCATCGACAATGACCCGGCGGAGATCATCATCATCGGGCACTGGTTCCTCTTGATCTTCAGCTTCCCCCGTTGCAACATCATTGGGCACATCGTCTGGTTCCTCTTGATCTTCAGCAGCTTCCCCCGTTGCAGCATCACCGTATTCAGGGGGCACATAGTTGTCATCGTCCTCTTCTTCTTCGCCGTCTTCCATCATAACCCCTATTTCTCCATGCCTCGTCCAAACATTATAGTGTGGCATGAAACCCTTGTAAAGCAGGTGGGTGTGAAGGATTTTCTGGTCAGAGTAAGACTTCGTATTCCCACATTTAGGGCATGGACAATACATAAAACCATTCTTCTTGTTTGCGTCAGCCACTTCGGGAAAATCATTCACGCCCTTAATGTACGCGGAGGTGTGTCTGTCATCGTACATCCATTGCCGGTTCATCTGCGTGCATTATATATAATTAAGTGTGTCAAAAACCATTACAGAACATCATGAATAGATAATTAAGTGACGAAATTAATAGAAGTTCATCATCACACTAAAACCAAAGTACATACATAGTTCTCATCTAACAACATATAGCTCTCCAGAGCATCTAATTAATTAAACCATACATTGAAACTATGTAAAACATTTCAATGCAAAAACAAATGCGATCATAATCACAACCAAGGTAACAATTGATCCAATGACATAATGATACCAAGCCTCGGTATGAATGGCATATTTTCTAATCTTTCTAATCTTCAAGCGCATTGCATCCATCTTGATCTTGTGATCATCGACGACATCCGCAACATGCAACTCCAATATCATCTTCTCCTCCTCAATTTTTTTTATTTTTTCCTTCAAGAAATTGTTTTCTTCTTCAACTAAATTTAACCTCTCGACAATAGGGTCGGTTGGAATTTCCGGTTCACATACCTCCTAGATAAATAAAATCTATGTCACGTTGGTCGGCATAATTTTCATAAACAATAAACGAACCAATAGTTATAAAGATAATATATACCACATCCAAATCATAGACAGGACGAGGGCGGACGGGGGCGGATACCAAAACCATCGCACCATATAATAACAAGCAATAAAATAGTAAGAAAATTAGACAAGTATCTATCTAAAGTAAGAATTTTTTTCTTTCAGAAAGAAGATAAGAACAAGAGGCTCACCACGGTGGTGCCGGCGACGAGATCGGCGCGGGCGATCGACGGCAGTGAAGACGGGAATGGGACGTGACGGGCCGCTAAACCTAGACAAATCTCGAGGAAAATGGAGCTTTCAGGTCGAGCTTCGAGACGAGAAAGCTTAACTAGTGTGGCTCGGGAATTTCATCGAACACCTCATGTGCATAGGAGGTGAGGTAGAGCACCACAAAGCCCTCCCCTCGCCGGCCAGAGAAAAACAGAGCACTGGAGTGCTCTGCTCGCGGGCGAGGGGTATATATAGGCACCTCATTGGTCCCGGTTCGTGGTATGAACCGGGACTAAAGGGCAGCCTGTGGTCCCGATTCAAGCCACCAACCGGGACCAGTGGTGGTGGGCAAGGAGCGAGGCCCATTGGTCCCGGTTCGTCCCACCAACCAGGATGAAAGGGGCCAGACGAACCGGGACCAATGCCCCCACGAGGCCCGGCAGGCCCCTGGCCTCATGAACTGGGACCAGTGCCCCATGGGTCCCGGTTCTAGACTGAACCGGGACTAATGGGCTGACCCGGCTTGAACCAAAGCCCTCTTTTCTACTAGTGGTTGGGTCATGTGACCCATGATTGTAATTCCTACTATGTATGACTCCTCGGAGCCTATCTATTATATATGAAAAGTATTTGACGGGTTAACCAGAAGAAAGAGAATTATGCTAGTTAACCAGAAGAAAGAGAATTATGCTAAAAAATTCCACGTTAATCAGAAAATATTGACCCTTGATCGGATATATCAGTTATTATTTTTAATATCTATCCATTTGATCTACGTACCATAATATGGTGTGTCCAAACAAGGCTGACAAGCATATAGATTCATGCCCATGATTTAGGGGGTGTTTGGTTCAGAAGTCCTAGGACCTTTTCTAGTCCCAGGGACTAATCAAAAAAGACTCTTTAGTAGAGTCTTTTTCTAGTCCCTATAGAAAAAGTCCCTCCCGTTTGGTTCCTAGGGACTTTTTAGAGACTTTTTTTAATCTCTGGGACTAAAAAGTCCCTGAACCAAACACCCCCTTAGATCTCTCACATGCATGCACGTTAAAAAAAATATTCCACCTCAAAAAAGAAACTAACTTGGTCACGTTTACTCATCCATGCACGTAAAAAAAAGAGGGCTAACCTAAAGAATCGTGACCAGTTTTGGCAGGTTAACTCATGCATGCACGTCACCCCACAAAAGAAAAACTCATGCATGCACGTCAAAGCAAAAAAGGGATCTGTCACATAAAAAAGGGTAACCAACTTGCACGTTAACGACCCCTTCCATATATTTTGCATGCATGCTGATTTTCTTGACACATGTATGTACGTCAAAGAAAATAAATATCTTACCTGGAGAAAATAGCCAAGAATTTTTTGGACAGGGATCTTGCATGTGTGATCGACTCCACAAGAAAGGAATAAAACAAAGATCCATGTGTGATTGCATGTCCCAATTTGTCATCAATATTTTCCCACATAAAAAACATTTCATCAACGGATGGTGCTTGACTGCTTTGGCAAGTCTATTTGGATCAATACTCCCACATACATAAGGAATCAGAAAATAAATTAAAAATCACAAATACCTCATGTCACGGACACTTTCCTGCTCGGCATGCTAATATTATATTCCGTCCTACAAGGCACGACAACCAATAGCACCGGCATAGTGTACTTTGTCTACGAGCCATGTACATGTTAGGAGCCAGCACCGTCTAGGCGTGTGACTAGCATCGAGAGCCGGAACATAGCTAAGGCATGCGGTGCACTCCAGAAAAAAAGAGAAACAGGCTAGAAAATCCCAAAAGAATAGAGAAATCCAAGCATTTAATTTATGGACTAAAATACAAGGGCCGTTAGATTAGTTTTAAGTGGAAAAATTACCTACCAATTCCATTAAAAAAAGAAACCATTTCATTCACGTTTCCCTATGATAAAGAGAACTAGCATGCGAACAATTAGCGCGGGACTGTTCTCTCAAAAAAGCTAGGGTGGATCTTTGACTATACAATAGAAAAATCCATAGCGTGAAAAAAAATACTAGGGTCGAACTTTTCCTATTCGATAGAAAAAGAATGTGGGACTCTCCCTAGAAATAGCTAGCGTGTACTCTTTCCTCAAAAGAAAAAACTAGCATGGAACTACATGAAAAAATAAAACATCATGGTACTAGGATGTGCTGCTAAAACAACTAGGGTACTAGGCGGGCAGATGCATTCAACTAGCGTGGGACTCCACAAAAGAAAAAATAGATAGCATGGGACTAGGACGTGATGGTAAAAATCTAGATACTATGTGGGAAGATACCATGATGTATATGCATGCATGTATTCTCCCATGAAATATGGACGCATGAAAAAAAAGCAAGCATCATGTTCCATTACTCCTTGGGCCCTATTGCCTATTAAGAGCTACATCTTTCTAGCATCTAGCGGCCAAACTAAAGTACGCCTCGTGTGACAAGGCCAAAACCTATTAAGAGGAACCGACTAATTAGCCCCACGTCCTTTCTCCTTGTGACATATTCCATGGAAAGGAATGCGCCAAGCAAAGAATGATGCAATACACTGTTTGGCCTCATGGGGGTTGAAAGGCAAAGTATGTAGTGTCAACAACAACCCCAAGTTGAAGCATCTGCTTGATCTATTCTAAAGTCATCTAGGACTCCCATCATTGCATCTTCTCCTTGCATGTGCATGCCTACCTTTTAGTTTTTAGTCAAGAGGACACATGAGAAAAGGTTGATATGCAATGCCTACTCGAATCACATGTTTACGCACCGACATGAACTTCCCGTTCATAGACAAAAAAAAGTTAATAGTATCATTATACTTAAAAAATAAATCCGTTTTCGAGGGAAAACTATTTTTTTCCACCACATGGTACCCAGAAAATGAGACGAAAGGAGAATGAGCATGAGCAAAAAAATATTGGTTCCTGCTTGAGTAATTAACGATGGACTTAACAGCCCATAAAGTTGATTGGTTCCACAAATATTTATTATGATTAACCTGTTTGGCTTTATTCCATTGTAGATGGCAGTAAACTATGGTGGCTCATGGTATGGTGCAGGATCAAGAGACATAAGAAGATAAAGTGAGACGTGGATGAATCACGGAGTAATCATTGGAAGATAAAGTTTCCACAATATTGTCCCTGGCTTTGTTAATAGTCATAGCAAAACAAACTGATATAGTATACCATCTCCTTTTTAGAAAGAACGGCCACGCGGATCCGGTTGGTGACATGACTATTTTTGTAATATATACCATTTCTCCCACATGTGTTCCTGTTATTAACTGTACTTTGATGAATTTTCTTCCACATGAGATCCTGTTATTATCCATTTATCATTTACCTTTTACTATACTTTTATGATCAGCCGTGTTATGCAAATATATATGTATCATTTTTTTGGGCATTTTTATCATGTTGCTTTGTAATATATTTTATTCTTTAGAGGAGTTACAAACACTATTAAAACCGGAAAAGGATGACGCATTAGACATGGACAGCTATTGATGCTTGCACGGACATGTTAGTTTTAACTTTTAAGAATATAAGGTATACCAAGTGCAATGAGACACAACTGATTTGGATTAATGTGCTCACAGAAAAGAGAAGGCCATTAGAAAGCATTTAGAACCTCAAAGAAAACAAAATTAAGGTTCGTCACCGGCAGAACAAATTGATGGAATTTATGTCTGCTCAAATATGAACCTAGCTAGATATGTGTTTCAAGTCCAGAGCACAACCATGGGCCGTCCAGATTTAGAAGTAAATCTGGGCAACTGTTTGTCGCCATGGATGGAGAGCAACGTTGAAGTCTTCTAGAAATGGGCTGCTACCAGAAATGTCTCGACCAAAGCCATTTTAATCTTCCATGAAAACAATTTAGGTGGCCTATACACCGAAATGCTACCGTTAGACAAGACAAAGAATAAGTATTATATGAAACATACCATCGAAACAAAAAGATATTGGAGTATTCCAAAAAATGAAGTATGTCGTAGAAGGCACATTAGATAGAAAAGACAAACTGTAATAACACAAGACAATTTACTTTCTTTCAAAATTATTATTTTCTCAAGATATTCAAAGTGAATATCCAGTCAAAATTTGCACTAAACAGAATACGACACAATTTATTAAAGCTTTACTTCTTTTGTGACAAAACAAATTAAATTGCTGGCCCATTAGTAAAGTAGCCCGCGCATTTTATACATATATATTATCTCTCTCTCTCTCTCTCTCTCTCTCTCTCTCTCTCTCTCTCTTTCATAAATTTAATTAGTACTGATTTTGGCAACTCTTTACTGCCAGAATAATATTTTTTTGAATCAAGCACAGAAAGAGCATCCTTTCATACTCCAATATATATTAATTTGGCTCGATATTTTTTGTAGTTCTCCAATCAACATTGCGAAATTATTAAAAAGGAACTGAGATGGATAATACATTAGTTAAGTTAGGGAGCAAACATGGTTTTGTAACTTTATTTATTACTCCTGATTTAAAACAGTACTATCAGATTTCAAAGATTGGCCATATCAACAGTATGATCAGATTTTCTGTGTGAAAAATAATACTACCTCTGTTTAATAATGTAGTGCGTATAGATTTTTCTTAAAGTCAAATTTCGTCAACTTTGACCAAATTTGTAGGAAAAGTTATCAACATCGACAACACCAAATGTATATACTATGAAAATATGTCTTATGGTCTATCTAATGAATGTATTTGATATTCTTTAAATAGATATTTTTCTCTATAATCTTAGTGAAAGTTTACATAATTTGACTTCTCAAAAAAACTATATGCACTACATTGTAGAATCTATTTATATATAAAAAGGAATTGACGGGTTAACCACAAAAAAGAGAAATAGATTAAAATTCCAACAATAATTAGAAAGATCTAACCATCTATTTGGTGGATTAATGATTAATAGCCATTCGATTTAAGTGACTAAAATTAGCCACCAATGCCATTACTTACATGGAAATTGGCCTTGGTTTAACAAAAAAAACTGCAAAAAGAGAAATATGCTAAAAAATCCTATAATAATTAGAATCATCTGGCCCTTTGTTGGATTTTTAAGAAAATCACAACCATTTGTTCTGCTAACATCACAATAGTTACAGAAATTACACACCACTGCCATTATGTAAAGAAAACCTTTCACGTATTCCATCATATTGTAAAAGAAATTCACGCCTCAAACAGTTTTTCTCTGTAACCTAGCAGCCTCCATCGCCGCCACGGCCCAAGTCTCCTCTGCGATCTGCCGATCTCCATTATTCTACCTTGATGAAGCTCATGCAACAGATGATCGTCATGTCCATGCGCATGGATGGGTCAGGCAGGAGGATCCTCCCGTTTTCTCTGCCTCTGTAACCTCGCAGCCTCCATCGCCACCATGGCCCAAGTCTCCTCCGCGATCTCCATTGCTCTACCTTGATGGCGCTCATGCAACAGATGATCGTCATGTCGATGCGCATGGATGGGTCTGGCAGGAAGATCCTCCCGTGGATGACCATGATGATTATGATGGACGGGTCTGGAAGGTGGCTCCTCCCGTGGATGACCGTGATGATTATCTTCTCCAAATCGGTCTGATTGTCTGATTGTCGTGAGCATGATGTTATTATGTCCATGGAGAAGGGACTGAAGGAGGTTGAGAGATAAATTAGTTGTCAAAGCGTCGAAGGACATGAGCATCGATGGTAGTGCAGATCCGTTCAGAAAGGACCAAATCCAATCAGATCCATTGAGCACGGCCAGCAAGGCAGCCGATACGTGGTTTTCCTCAACTTTTGAGAGAAAAATGGGTGAGAAGCAATCCAGGGATTTATATGCTTGCTGTATCTATGGGATATGATCAGTTCACGTCAATGGACAGACAAAAGGAGAGAGTTGGAGCTGAAGATGGGGAGGATGGCCACGATCTGCACGGCTGCACCATACTGCTGGTCTTCCATCTTCTAATTTAATCAACTTAGCAGAAGATGTTCCCGGCTTCAAGCTCACCTAACAATCTCTTTGACACATGCCATATATACATCTCTAGGGCTGCACCATGATGACTTGTAGGATTAATTCCACCTGCTCTCCAGATCCGTCATGGGGTTGTTCCCAACTTCAAGCTGGCCTTAAAACTTCCTTGACACGGGCCACACATCTGCAGAGCTGCACCATGCAGCTGGTCTTCTAACTTCTTATTTAACCAACAAAGTGGGAGTTGTAGGATGAAGCAATCTCATCAAGAGAAAGTTGCAGGTGTTCCATGAGGTAATTGTTCACATTATTTTTTCTCAGCAAGAATTCATGGATTGGTTATTCTCAGTCTTTCAATCATTGTATGTAGTAAAAACTTCAAAATCATTATCCAATTTTTATTAGCTAGCGCACGGAACGATCATGTCATTTGACTAAGGCTGCAATTGTCCTTGCAGAAAGCTCAGGTTTTGAGCAAGTAGAGCACTTTGCAAGACGGGTAAAAATCTAGCCTCCTTTCTCATGTACCTATCGAACCAGCGTGAGTCAACTGTGCAGACAGGTCACTGGATCCAAAATCAGATATAAACCCTCCTCTACTTAGTTTATTTTGGTGCGAAGTTATCAAAGATGTAGACTGCGGCCCGCAAAAAAAAAGGGGGCAGACGGCCGCCTAAAATATTGGGAAACATATGCAGCCGTAGAGGTTGGCGAGGACGATTGGAGCATGCACCCACATGGCTGGAGTACGTGGACATCGATCCAGTATGGCTGCATGTGTAGACGCTCCAGTGGCTTGGATACAAATGTCTTCTCTCTCTTTTTACCGGTCAATTAATGATTTCGTGGCTTCAGAAAAAAAATCTTTCAAAAACAGGCCAACATGAGATGTGTAGTGTACATGCACGTGTATGTAAGGGGATTTCAGTGACACGAGGACACAAGCACCTGAAAACTGTACATACAGTGTCTTGATAGTTTGTGTCATACGACCCAAGCAGCCTCACCAAAGATAAAAACGTTCCCGGCGCCATACATTCCACACAACACATCAAAATATATATACTGTCCTACCTACTGTGTCGTCATGCAAATAATCAATAAATTTATGGTGATCAAGTTGAATACTGAAACAGAGGCCTTGATATTCATGTTGAGGGTGTAGATTATTAGTTC